>NC_084991.1:8895014-9195014 GCF_963691925.1 Scomber scombrus
TCAAGGATTGTGGGAATCAGACAGCCAGTCAGTCAGTCAGCCAGCCAGTCAGTCAGTCAGACAGTCGGTCAGTCACCTGAGCAGTCAGCCACAGTTTTGGCTCTGAGCCACAAGGTGCATTACCTGACTCTCAATATGAAATTGATTTCATTAAATAACAGCCGAAGTAGAATGTTCATAATAACAAAAGCATTTATTTTCTTGTTTTTTCCCCCTTTGTTATGCCTTTCCTTTCACTCTCTTTCTCCTTAGTTAAGCTGCTGACACTATCCGTGATTGATATGGAAATTACAATGCGCTTGCCCTCATTTATCTTGCAGTGTTGCTCGTTGCTGCTCCAACAACCATTTTGGGATGCAGACACAATGAACTGATTTGTGGTAGCTGCTGTATGGAGCAAAAGGGATATACAGTAAAGATTTGATTTGAGACCGTGCACAGCCCAGAGGATGAGGAAGTTTTCCTGTTTTAATGGAAAAACAACCACTGTGCCTATGAACAAGGCAGTAACCTCAATATGTCTAGAGGCACATACGGAGTCCCAGAAGCAACAAATGTCACTAATCAGTCAAATGTATCACTGAATACATAAATAAATAATACAATGTAGTTAAATTATTCAAATGTGTGTGTCAATGACTGCAAAACCACACTGTTCAGCACCCATTCACCCATAATTATGAACATTTCCTGTTTTTTTTTTTTTTTGTTGGTCACAGCATTCCCTATTTTGCAAACATGTATTAATATATTATTACATATACAGTACATGTGTTGGTGTAATGTGGTATACATATGTGTTAGACTAGTTATTGTCTGAAACACTCGCCTTCTCTGGAAGACATTTAAATGTGTTGTTTTATTATGTCTAACATTAATCATTTATATTCGGAACTCCAATATCCAACAGATGGTGATGTGACATAAGAAGCAAAGTCATGTAAGAAGATGGGGGGTAGGCTAAAATTAGCATAACATACAGTAAAGTACATTCGTGCGAAGTTCACTTTGCAATGAGGGCATTAGGAGAGAAGTTTAAGATGAATAAACCTTGGAGTGGATAAGCCTGATCTCTCACTGGCAGCAGCAGAAAAAGAGAAGTGGTGTGACAGAAAACACTGGAGGATGCTGCTGCTGCCTGGAAAGAGACGAGGTAGTCAGATGAAGTGAGCGCTGGAGCTGAGCTGCTGCTGTTTTAGCTTCTTTTGAGAGCTTGAACTTCTTCTTGCTGAGAGATGCTATCAAATTTGACAGATGAGATGTGTTTACTTTTCTAAATTTAAGTAGTGTTCATGTGAGTAAGTGTGACACATTTACTGAATGTAGTTGGAGTTCTCCTATCATGGAATTGTGAATGTTTTGTCTACCTTCTACCAGACAACAGTCTATCTTTATGTACAAGCCCTACCATCCACCACTGGCAAAGAAAAAGAACAACTAAACCTCTGGCACTTTTTTTGAGATCTGTAAGTAGTCTGCTTCAGGAAATAGCCACAGACTCACGCTATGAGTCCAACATTGACAATCCAACAGAATTTGTTTATGACTAAAGTAACTGCCAGCAATTGAGATTTTCTGTGGGACAGTGTTACTCGGTGGTGACTGACGCATTTGTTCCCCTCGGGGCTTTCTGTTGCTGTATGCTGCTGAGATCACTCAGCATTATAAACCTGGATACGTCACTCGACCTGAATTGTCTCAACTGCTGCTTATTTTGTGTTCTGATTAACATGCGTTACGTTCCTACTGTAGTTCTTGATTGTTACTGTGATAATGCAACATACTAAACATACATGCAACAGATTTTAGCTATGCTCACAGTGTGGCCTCATGAATGGTAAGGGTGCTTGGTTAGCTAGTTAGTCCACAACTTTGGTCCAGACTGAAATATCTCAACAACTTGATTGCCATAACATTTTGTACAAATGATGTGCTGTAAAAACTTTTCATCCATCATTTCCATCAGGTCAAATTTGAATATGCCCAAGACATGATTTATGACTAAATACCTGCAAAACAAATGACATTCCCATCAAGCTATGCTGTATTTTGCCTTTAGTGCTAATTTGAAAATGTTAGCATGCTAAAATGCTAAACCAAGATGGTGAACAAAGTATGATATGTGCTAAAACATCCTCACGGTGTCTAAGAACAGCCTCCAGTGCTTTAGTTTGTGCACGTTAGAGCCTTTTGTCAAGTCAACAACCTCTGGGGCTCCATCCTGCTAAAGAGGGTGAAGATGATCCCCTGTCTTCTTTTTATGACACAGTCTGAGCAAGAGAATAACAGCACGCAGGAATAGAGGTAGAGATTTCAGAGACAGCCTGACGAAAAGTGTGAGAGGCAGAGGGGTGGGACAGACAGAAGGTTAGGACTGCTGCAAGGGACACAGTAGGAAATGCTGCTTGAGAGTGCTCAGCAAGCTGCAGCAGTGTAATTCCAGCTGATACTCCTCTACAAGCTGAAACATGCCTCCGTTATGCATTCACGGCAGGCTGCGGGAGATTTTATATTTCTCTCATGCTCTTCTCTCTTGCTATCTCAGTTTCTCTCTGTGTCTCTTTGTATAGTGTTTCCTCCCTCCCCAATCTCCAAAGCACTCCTCACTCACACTCCCACCCCACCCCTACCACAGCCCTTTGGCAGTGATAAACCCTTCCATTGTTACAGTGACAGCAGAACATGCGAGTTATGCCTGCCTCTTCAGGGTTGAAGAGCTCATTACGGCTTCTCAGAAGGGACCCTATAGGCGACAATACATGTGATGTGCATGTGACACAATCAGTGAAATCCATGCAGATGCACCCTGTTATGAATTACACTGGTGGATATTGCCAGAAATGTGCCCTTTGTGCTATGTAACACTCACTTTATTGCTGGCAAACCTTATATTTTATTATATAAGACCAAGCATTTAGATAAAAAGAAGAACATGGTGTCTTTTGATTGATTTCTTGCTCCCCCCCCCCACACACACTATTTCAGTCTGTTTTCTTTCCATACTGTATTTAAATGGTATAAGTGGCTGATTGTAGGATTGTGGTGCCATTTGACAAAATAACACATTTTCACTTAGATAATCTGATCTGATATCGGACTTATAACTTTGTAGAAAACACTATCTCATCTCCGGCATAATAGCCAGAATATTCAGTATAGATCATTATTTTCTGAGAATGACACAATCTGCATAATTTTTGCACTATCTCTGACAAAATGGAAGCTATGTGAATGTGACTGGGAAAAGATATTGAGTAACTCACTAAGGCCCAACTATTCATATATGTAGGTTGTTTAATATCACTTGCTCTGAGTAGCAAATGGTTGGTTAACCCATTTAAACAACACAAAACATATTTCCTCACATACAGTACCTCTAGCACCCAGCCATGACCATACTTACGATTTTATTTGTCCATATTTTGAGATATTGCACACTATAATTTCTACCTCCACCCTAATAAAAAGGAAGTGAAAGCAACTTTGCTCTCAACAGTTTTCACTGGAACTACATTTTACTAAAACAGACAGTAACAGTATGTTTTGTGGATTATGTAGTGTAAAATTTGGTGATAATTACTAACAATGAGCAATGTTGTATCTGCTAAAAGGGTACTTGATTGTTGACTATTATTTGCTGAAGATGTTCAAATTTGAAGGCATTATGTTAGACGAAGGTGTATGTGATTCTGCATTTAGTGAGTGAATAAGTACCTTATAATTGAATAAGTATGAGAAACCACAATATATGTGATTATATATACCACAATTTTATATTATTATTATTAGTAGTACTATAGAAAAGAATGCAGTAATAACAGTATTTGGGTAATATTGAACTTGAAGACATCTGTGATAAACATTGCCCACACAGCTAATACCAGCTAAGAAAGATAGGTGGAAGCACTTAGTAAATGGAAAACTACTGAACTTGAAGCTGTGAATGATGTAATCCAGAATCCCCCTATAGCAAAACACCTGCTAGCATAGAAACGGAAGGAAGAGCCATAAAAGGTGTTTTAAGGCGTCTTTAGGATAGGCGCCAAGAACGTGAGTTCAAGTTGAGGTGAAAGAGGGTGCGAAGAACGTGAGTACGAGTTGGGGGGAGAAAGAAGCGGATTGGTTGAAACTCACTCCACCGAGGGAGGGGTCGAAACTTTTCTGCAAGAGTCAGCAATACAGATCAGGATAAAAGAGGCTCCGAGTTTTAGCTCTTTGTGTCATGTATGCATAGATTCTGTCTGTGTATGCTGGCTCCGGGTTTTTCTGTCGACAATAAAACTCTAACTGCATTCAGACCGGACGACTCCTGGTGACTTTTTGATTGAGTATTTTTTGGAACTCCTGACTTTCTCCGAAGACGAAGTACTCAGAATGATTTAGGCTCTACATTTAATGGCACCTCCAGTAAAGGGACCGTTGTGGCTGACAGGTTGTTATCAACGGGAGGACACCTTTCGATCTGCGATCCAGCGTTTTTTATGGCCACCAAATTGAAATAAGGTAAGCAGAGCCTATTTTTCTATCTGCAAATTTGAATCGCTGAATGAGCAGGGATGAAAGAAAATCCTCCCAAAAGATACGACCTAATAACAGCCCACGGCATCCGAACCAAATTTATGTTGAAAAAGGAAAATTAATCACTAAAAGAAAACAGTCACAGAAAAAGAGGAGTTACGTGAAGCTGGATGCAGTTGTCCGTGTTGTACGTCTTGTCAAGTCTTTGTGTTAAATGTTTTAACCTTATGTTTGAATGCAAACCGTCGGCTAAGTAGCAAATACAAAATAATTAAAAACAGTTTATCACCACTGACAAGCAGACATAATAAATAAGACTGCACGATATGGCGGATAATGCCGACCATGTGTCTGAGGGGGAGGATTTGACTGGCAGCAGCACAAAACAGTTTATCACCACGGAAGATATATAAGACTGTATGATATAGTGGTGTGCTGCTAGCTTTACATTTGAGGGGGAGATTCGGCTGACAGGAAGAGCGAAAAGAAGATAATCATATAGAGAAGGCAAACGAGAAAAAGATCAGAACAAAGAGTATTTTTGCTGGTAGAATTATGAAGGTAAAAGATAGTAAAGTTAATAGCTATAGAAGTAGCAACGGGAACGATATTGTAACCAGTTTTAGATATTGAACTATTCTTTTGAGTAACAACATTTGAAGTACTTTGATTTAAGTGTACACAGAGTGAAGTGTGATAATTCTGCCCTGGAAGAAGGAGAGCGGAGGGGTGTGTGTGTTGATAAAACCGTGTTTGGACGGAGTGTGTCCTCCGTCAAGATAAGCTAACATGCTCGGTTGTGAAGTTGAATGATTCAGTTTGTTTAACCCAGAACCGACTAAAGAACACACAAACACATAAGTGAACCATACACACAAACATCGGAGAAAACGTTGCTGTTGTTCTCCCTCTCACGGCATACCCCTCTACAAAAAATCCCCTGCTCTCTTCCCCGTGTACATACACACACTCACACACATATACACATATAATGACACTATCGGGGACCCCGCCTCACACACACATACACATATATAGACACTATCGGGGACCCCGCCTCACACACACACACACATATAGAGACACTCTCGGAGACCTTGAACTTTTTTACGTTGTGCCGGCTGTTGAGAGACAAACACACATATACCTTGGCCTAAGACACACACTTAGGTTGGAGGAAACACATACACTTACCTTGGCCTAAGACACACACTTAGGTTGGAGGAAACACATACACTTACCTTGGCCTAAAACACACACTTAGGTCGGAGAGGACACAAACACACACACATACCTTGGCCTAAGACACACACTTAGGTTGGAGGAAACACATACACTTACCTTGGCCTAAAACACACACTTAGGTCGGAGAGGACACAAACACACACACATACCTTGGCCTAAGACACACACTTAGGTTGGAGGAAACACATACACTTACCTTGGCCTAAAACACACACTTAGGTCGGAGAGGACACAAACACACACACATACCTTGGCCTAAGACACACACTTAGGTTGGAGGAAACACATACACTTACCTTGGCCTAAAACACACACTTAGGTCGGAGAGGACACAAACACACACACATACCTTGGCCTAAAACACACACTTAGGTCGGAGAGGACACAAACACACACACATACCTTGGCCTAAGACACACACTTAGGTTGGAGGAAACACATACACTTACCTTGGCCTAAAACACACACTTAGGTCGGAGAGGACACAAACACACACACATACCTTGGCCTAAGACACACACTTAGGTTGGAGGAAACACATACACTTACCTTGGCCTAAGACACACACTTAGGTTGGAGGAAACACATACACTTACCTTGGCCTAAAACACACACTTAGGTCGGAGAGGACACAAACACACACACATACCTTGGCCTAAGACACACACTTAGGTTGGAGGAAACACATACACATACCTTGGCCTAAAACACACACTTAGGTCAGAGAAGACACAAACACATACATATACCTTGGCATAAAACATACACTCAGGCCGGAGCACACACACCTCATAGTTACGTCGTAAGAGCTTTTGAGACTCGCAAATCGACGGTGTGTGCGGGCTTTTGAGACGCACACACACACACCCACACACACATAAACCAGCCTGAGTAAACACGCATACACACACACATCATATCACATAAAACACAATCTTCAACTCAACTCTTTCACACAAATCTTGCTTAAAGTTGAAAGCATAGACACACAAAAAACATACACTCAGGCCGGAGCACACACACCTCATAGTTACGTCGTAAGAGCTTTTGAGACTCGCAAATCGACGGTGTGTGCGGGCTTTTGAGACGCACACACACACACCCACACACACATAAACCAGCCTGAGTAAACACGCATACACACACACATCATATCACATAAAACACAATCTTCAACTCAACTCTTTCACACAAATCTTGCTTAAAGTTGAAAGCATAGACACACAAAAAACATACACTCAGGCCGGAGCACACACACCTCATAGTTACGTCGTAAGAGCTTTTGAGACTCGCAAATCGACGGTGTGTGCGGGCTTTTGAGACGCACACACACACACCCACACACACATAAACCAGCCTGAGTAAACACGCATACACACACACATCATATCACATAAAACACAATCTTCAACTCAACTCTTTCACACAAATCTTGCTTAAAGTTGAAAGCATAGACACACAAAAAACATACACTCAGGCCGGAGCACACACACCTCATATTTACGTCGTAAGAGCTTTTGAGACTCGCAAATCGACGGTGTGTGCGGGCTTTTGAGACGCACACACACACACACACACACACACATAAACCAGCCTGAGTAAACACGCATACACACACACATCATATCACATAAAACACAATCTTCAACTCAACTCTTTCACACAAATCTTGCTTAAAGTTGAAAGCATAGACACACAAAAACATACACTCAGGCCGGAGCACACACACCTCATAGTTACGTCGTAAGAGCTTTTGAGACTCGCAAATCGACGGTGTGTGCGGGCTTTTGAGACGCACACACACACACACACACACACACACACATAAACCAGCCTGAGTAAACACGCACACACACACACACACATCATACCACATAAGACACAATTGTCAACTCTTTCACACAAATCTTGCTTAAGTTGAAAGCATAGACACACAAAACATAAACTCAGGCCGGAGCACACACACCTCATAGTTACGTCGTGAGGGCTTTTGAGACTCGTAAATCGACGGTGTGTGCGGGCTTTTGAGACGCACACACACACACACACACACACACACATAGGCCAGCCTGAGTAAACACGCACACACACACACACATCATATCACATAAAACACAATCTTCAACTCTTGAACTTCACACGCACACACACACATAAACTTTGAACTTTGTTTGAACCTCAGAAGTACAAATACACACACAAGCCTGAGAGACACACATACACACACACACATCCACACACACCACACACACACATAGACTTTGAATACATACAACACACACACACACTGAATTAAACACACATACATATCCACACACACACACACACACACACATACACTCACCAAATTGAACACACACACACATCCACACACACACACATACCGAATTGAACACATATACACCCTGAAACCACACATATACACAAACATTCACATACACAACAAAATAAACCTTGCTTATAAAAAATCTTAGTTTTAACAAATTAAGTGTACAAAAACATCTGCAACGATAAAATAAAATATAAAAATATATACAACACTACGCATGGAAAAAGAAGATAGTAGTGACGATGAGGTTATAACAAAGGATAGTCATAGCATAAAAGAAAGCAACAACACTAAGGGAGTAAGAACACATTTTCGGCTTGAACGCACATATATTAATGAGGAAGGAGCAGAACAATGGCAGACTGAACAAAAAATCTGTCAAATGCTGTGGCATCTGACCAAAATTGTCAATTTATCACAAATTGCGAGAAAATTCCCTGCAGTATCGTGGACCAAAGTTTAGCAACAATATTAGAACAACTCTGTAATAATCCACTGTCTAAAGTTACTATCCCATTGAGTCCTTTTCTAGGATTTCCAGAAGGATTGACCTTGAAAGGACAAACAGAAGGGCAGTAGATGCATGACTGGACATCACTATCATCCCCAGAAAAGTAAAATGGGAAACAGGTAAATTTAGTAGTATTACCAAAACAATTTCAGAAGACGGCACTGAGGATGTAAAGTATAATCCCACACGAGAAAGGAGACTCAAACCAGGAATCACTGCAGGTAAAATAGTTGTGTGGATCAGAACAAAAGAGGAAAGAAAACCAGAAAAGGTTTAGACAAGAAGACAAGCAAGACAAGGACACATGGGGGCTAAAATGATAAAAGGGGAGGGAGTGTTGACTCCATTGGCAGTGGTGATGAGGACGCAGCCAGATCATGAAAAGCAGATTAGACTCTGTATGAAAAAATGGCATAAACGCACATCAGGAACACTACAGTGGCCCATGGAAAGAACATTTGAAGCAGCCCGATGTGATGAAGAAGAAGCCAACAAATGCATGACTAATACGCTAACACAACTGCAACTACAAGAACTAAGTATAAAACAGAAGGAAAATAAAGTGCAGGCACCTATGATAACAATGGAACAAACCCCAGCACAAACCACTGCAACAATGGCACCACAAAGTCCAACAGGACCCCCATCACAGCCTCAGATGCAGACTTCACAAACATTCGAGCAAACGATGCCACCGGCTATGTGGTCACCAGTCCATGTACATATGAACCAGCCTAGACCCAATGTGGAAGCTCACTATAAGGGACAAACAAGGCAAAGAGGAGGTCCAGTTCAAAGAGGTGGTTCATACCACGGAGGGCAAAGATACGCCCAGAATCAAAATGAACACACTCAGCACCAAAGTCAACAAAAGCAAAAAAGATATGCACATACGATTTGTTGGAGGTGTAACAAAAAGGGACACCGTCAAAGAAATTGCCGCACCAATCTATGGTTGGGCCCAGCACAGGAGTGGCATTAGGGGTGCCCTGAGAAGCCGGAGGGAAAGTACATGACACCTGTGGTCCCAATGCAACCACAAGATGAGCCAACAATATCAGTGAGGATACAAGATCAAGAAAATTCATTCATGATAGATACAGGGGCAACTTATTCATGCATCGGAAATGCTGGCTCCAAACTCCCCCTGTCAGGATCATCTGTCAAGACTGTAGGCTTCTCCGGGAAAACACAAATAATACCCCTAACTCAACCTGTACCAATAGTCATCGCAGGAAAATCAATAAAAGCGCCCCTGTTATATTCCGACAATACCCCCATCAACCTGTTGGGACGAGACATTTTGTGCCCACTAAAAGCCAACATCTTATGTACAAAAGAGGGACTGAAAGTGGACTTTCCAAGTGATCATACGTACAAGCGGATGCCAGTACGAGTAATGGAAAAATCGACACCTTACACATAATGATTTCCATGGAACATGACGCTTTGCTTAAACGAGTACCACATGAAGTATGGTCACAACATAAAACAGACGTAGGTTTAGTAAAATCAGCACAGCCTATCCGAATCAAGCTTAAAGCTGGAATAGTGCTACCATTTCAAAGACAGTATCCTCTAAAACAACATGCTATCGATGGCATCAACCCAACCACTAAGGGGCTGCTAAAAGCAGGAGTGCTCATTAAGACTCAAAACCCCTGCAACACACCCATCTTTTCACTTAAAAAGCCACACTCAAATGATTATCGATTGGCGCATGATCTGCAGGCTATCAACACCATTGTGGATGTTGAAGCACCCCTCATCCCAAATCCACACACATTAATTTCAAACATTCCCCCAACAGCTCAATGGTACATAGTAATTGATCTATGCTCTGCATTTTTTAGTGTACCACTGCACTCAGATTCATGATATTTGTTTGCATTTACCTACCAAAGCCAACAATATACGTACATTCGACTGCCACAAGGTTATGTGGACAGCCTTTTTATTTTCAACAAAGTGCTAACCAATGACTTGCAGCACTTAAATGTGGCAAGTATAGTGATCTAGTATTTGTTAATATGTCGCCCCACAAAACAAAAACAATGCGAAAAAGACCCAATTGCATAATCAATTGCATTAGCAAAGGGGGGGCATAAAGACAGCAAAGACAAATTACAGTTATACCAGACAAAGGTTCAATGTCTAGGGAGCTGAATAGAAACAAAAAGGAGCATAGCATCCTCACAGATTGAAGCTATAATCAAAGCTCCCAAACCGCAAACGGTTGGACAAATGTTGTCATTCCTGGGGAGGGCAGGGTATGGTCAATCGTGGATTTGCGTCTATGTAATCAAAGCAGCCCCAACTAGAGGACTAATTAGAACTGCAGGTCCAACAAAATCCTCTACTGACTTATACTGGACAGCAGAGGTAGAAGGTGCTTTTCAAGCCCTAAGAACAGATATGCAGACAGCTCCAATACTCTGTGATGCTGACTATGCTAAACCATGTCAGTTTTATATTACAGGTAAACTTGGCTATGCATATGCGGTTTTGGTGTAAGAAAACTCCAATGGGTAAGCAGCCATTAGCTTACTACAGCACTAAATTGTACTATAGTAAAACAGGTCTGCCACCCTGTTATCAGGGACTGGCAGCAGCATTTTATGTTAACCATTCTGTAAATGTCTCATTGACTACATGCTCTCCTCACCAGCCCCAGATTTGTACTTACGCAGGAATACTTTCTGCACCAGAATTCAGCGCCGCAACACTGTTAAACCAGCAGCGCGAATGGTGACACCTGTAGAAGGCTCACCACATGATTGCCTTCAAGCCACTGATGTGTTTCTGAACCCACGTGAAGATATGCATAATCAACCGATAACAGCAGATCTTACTAGGTTGGTTGACGGTTCCTGTTTTAGAGACATGACAGGTGACCAAAGCTTTGACTGCCACATATAAACTAGCGGCAGGTAAGCGTCTCAATGTATATACAGACTCACAGAATGCCTATACAGTCTGTCATGTATATGGTAACATCTGGAAACAAAGAGATTACTTAAGAGCTAATGGCATACCAGTAACTCATGGGGAGCCATTTAAGTACTATTAGAAGCAACATTAATCATTATTAGATGTGCAGCCCATCAAAAAGCAAACTCTTTCTTAGCCAAAGGCAACTATTTGGCAGATGAAACCCCCAACTGAAAACAGAAACAGACAAATTAGAAACGGCCCAAGACAAAGAAAAATATAAACAATTAATGTGGTTTGAAAGAGGTGCTATCAAAATTACTCAGGATGGACCTCAGAAAGACTTATGGCACAGTGCCCACAGACACTTTGTCTTACTTATTTTGTTATTGTCATTTGTTATTTGTTATGCGCATTGCTTCGACCATTGCGCAAGGGGGGAAGTGATAACATGATCTCAAAGTCTGATAAACACAATTTTTGGCACAAACAGTATGATAAACACAATTTTTGGCACAAACAGTAGATAAAACATTGGCAGAATGCGATGTGTGTGCAAACCATAATATAAGAAAAGTATTTTCAGCGCAGCTCACACACATCCCAGCACCTACTGGACCATTTCACCATCTGACAATGGAATACGTAGAGGTGACAGGGTGAGTTAAAAGGTAAGGGAACATCTTGGTAATGATTGATAAATTCAGTAGCTAAATTTTTTTGGAAAAAGTTTTTACAAGGTTTGGTTTCCCAGACACAATCAGGTCAAACAATGGAAAATTATTTGTTGCTGCTTGCGCTTATGTTCATGCGAACAAAAACTAACAAACTAACTCACCTAACAACGCATAACGCATAAAATAATCACAGGGAGACCAATGCTGGTTTCCTATTTAAAGGGTCCCTATAATGGACCTCCGCTTGAACAGTGAATCAACGAAATTTTCTGCAAACATCTAAGGTTATATGTCAACAGGGGAAAGATGCAACTAAGAACAGGGACGCAAACATCCCAAACACACAGCAGAAGATCAAACCAGGGAACTGGGTCCACGTTAAGGTTTCCAAATGAAAGTGGGACGAACCCCGACAACAAGGTCTATAAAGTCTTTT
The DNA here is from genome assembly GCF_963691925.1 of Scomber scombrus. Taxonomy (NCBI): domain Eukaryota; kingdom Metazoa; phylum Chordata; class Actinopteri; order Scombriformes; family Scombridae; genus Scomber; species Scomber scombrus. The sequence goes on from NC_084991.1 coordinate 8,907,662, forward strand.
TAGCAACTCCAACTGCTCTCAAAATCAAAGGTAAGAGAGTTTGGTTCCATTTAAGTCACTGCTGCAGAATCAGAGACCCAAGCGAGACAACAGCAGTACAGCGTGAACCTGAGAAGGTCAACGCCACCCAACTGGAAAATAACATTACTTGGGTGATTGGATGGATATATCCAATTTGGTACCAGAACCTAAAATCAAAATACGAAAAATTGACAGAATGTGCATTAGCAATTGGGGTGTCAGCAGTATAACAAAGGATAATACCAATTGGCAAAGTGACAAAATTCACATACGTAAAATCAGTGTCACATAACCAGGCACTAATGACTGAGCTGAACAACACCAAAATAATTGGCCTACCAATTCACAAACAATGCAATACGGAAGGAGTGGTGAATGTTGTAATGCTAGGCTCAAACCAATTGTGCACCAACCACAGGTACAGTAAAATGTATTATGAATTGTAAAATGAATTATGAATTAAACAACGGATTAAGCATAGGACAACAGTGTACTCCTATGGTATAAGTATTATTTGATAGGAAAAGGCAGATGCGCACCTCCATACACCAAGGGAAAAATAGAAATTTGGTGTTCCTTGGAGAAGAAACACTTTTTAGCGCACATTTGACCTTACAACAAAAAGGGAAGTAAGGAGTAACGACACTGTCAATCATTATGAAGGAAAATACAGAGAATATACAGATGAACCTTACATTGTGATTGGAAACAAGCACCATTGGTGCAAAAACTAAATATTCTGGTGATCCAGACCAGTGGAGAACTGAAATTACAATGAGAGATAGAGACTTGTTTTTAGGGTTTTGATGGTTGAAAGAAAGGAATGGCACCAGTGATCCCATTGATTGGCATAAATAAGTGAACTCATCCTTGCTTTAATATCATCCTGATAGATAAGCATGTGGAAGAATAATCCATACCCAACAGCAGGGCCAAGCCAGGATTTCCAGGCCCAGCAACTATCACCAATGCTTGGGCCACAGGGGGAACCTCATGAACTGGTCCAGGGAAGCTACTACCTGCCATATCCACAGGGACCAGAGACCGTGACAATCATGGGAGGCAACCCATCACGAGTCATCACGGGACCATGGCCACCCAGTCCTCCGGTATCAGGAATCAAGGGACCAGGACCATCCGGAAGGGCACACTATCATCGAGCACCACCTGTGCCTTTACCAGCATGGCGTCAGAAGCAGATAAATACAGGAGTGGGTACTGGTGAAAGACCCAGATGTCTCAAACACACTAGAGATAGTACCACAAGGCATGCCAGCAACTGATGAGCAGAAACGGCAGCTCATTGACCTCGAAAGAGAGAACAGAGAACAAATAAGAGGAAAACTGGCAACAGAAGATGAGCGGTCTCATCGGCCATGAAAATCATCTGAGGAATCAACTGATCATGACCAAGAGAGTGATAGAGCACAATCAGACCCTGCACAGGGGTTCGTATGCTACCTTCTGGGATGTGGCATGCATAATAGTGCATGATACTCCTACTTCTGCCTGGATGTTGTCTTACAATGTAATAGCAGAAAGGGATCTACCTGCACTGTCAGTACAATGCCACCAACTGACAGTGACATGCCAATCAAAAGAGAGACTGATGAAGACTGAATTGTATGCCTGAAAAGGACCAACACTGGAACATTTGTGTGAACTGCATCGAAACTCACTGAAATGATGAACTGCATTAAAAGTCACTGAATTGATTGAATATATAGAGAAGTACAGCTATAACATGTATTTCTGTTTTATACTCGTAGAGTACAGAAAGCACTCATTTAAAGGACTCACATGCTACTAATTCTTTTAAGTTGTTATATACTGGAAATATGAAACTACTGAAAATGTTAGACTACAATCAATGAAAAATGAAGTGAAAGTAAAACCAAAGAATTATTCAAGTATTTGAAGAAAAAAGTAAAAACCCGCATATAATCTCTAAGACTTTCTGGAAGCATTGAAGGGGTTGTACCTAAGTACTGATGTGATGGATCACTATTGCAAAATAGGTGCATAGTTGAACCCTTACTAGGGGGACCCATTGGTGTGACTATAAAGTCACAAAGGGGGGATATGTAGTGTAAAATTTGGTGATAATTACTAACAATGAGCAATGTTGTATCTGCTAAAAGGGTACTTGATTGTTGACTATTATTTGCTGAAGATGTTCAAATTTGAAGGCATTATGTTAGACGAAGGTGTATGTGATTCTGCATTTAGTGAGTGAATAAGTACCTTATAATTGAATAAGTATGAGAAACCACAATATATGTGATTATATATACCACAATTTTATATTATTATTATTAGTAGTACTATAGAAAAGAATGCAGTAATAACAGTATTTGGGTAATATTGAACTTGAAGACATCTGTGATAAACATTGCCCACACAGCTAATACCAGCTAAGAAAGATAGGTGGAAGCACTTAGTAAATGGAAAACTACTGAACTTGAAGCTGTGAATGATGTAATCCAGAATCCCCCTATAGCAAAACACCTGCTAGCATAGAAACGGAAGGAAGAGCCATAAAAGGTGTTTTAAGGCGTCTTTAGGATAGGCGCCAAGAACGTGAGTTCAAGTTGAGGTGAAAGAGGGTGCGAAGAACGTGAGTACGAGTTGGGGGGAGAAAGAAGCGGATTGGTTGAAACTCACTCCACCGAGGGAGGGGTCGAAACTTTTCTGCAAGAGTCAGCAATACAGATCAGGATAAAAGAGGCTCCGAGTTTTAGCTCTTTGTGTCATGTATGCATAGATTCTGTCTGTGTATGCTGGCTCCGGGTTTTTCTGTCGACAATAAAACTCTAACTGCATTCAGACCGGACGACTCCTGGTGACTTTTTGATTGAGTATTTTTTGGAACTCCTGACTTTCTCCGAAGACGAAGTACTCAGAATGATTTAGGCTCTACAATTACCTAGAATAACAGGGCACTGTTTTTAGAAGGGATGTTACCTTTTTTAATATCGGTTTTCAATGCTGTGAACACCAAAACCATTTTACCTTCATCATATTGGGTTAGAGGCAAATATATGGCGAGGTGCTACAAGGCAACACTGTCTCCAAGATATTACATTTATATTTTGTTTTTGCCAAATGTGTTTTGGTGGAAACAAAATTTCTTCCGGGATTGTGTTTACTGGGATTGTTTTCTGCAGTCCATGATGTGCTAGGCTTTTGTTCAGCACAAATGTTGTTGGAAAATAGTGAGGGTAGATGGTGATGACCCAAGACCCACATGTGGTTAAGATTAGGCAAAGTTCATGGTTTTTGGTAAATATTGAAAAACTTAATCCTGTTTCAAATCACCATTGAGAGCTAGATATGAAACCAAGACAATTATCTTTCACTAGCCTTAAGCCAGTGCTTTAAACTGCCAAAGTAACCATAAAATAGTTAATCCTGCATTAGCTGCCACAAACTGATGTCATAGAAAAAACAATACATTGTCAGTTGAAGTTTTGCAGATATGCCTAATATTATATTTTATGACTTTGCATTTATTTGAAAACATTTTGGCTGTTTCAGCTTAGTAGTATATGAAACACAAGGCTGCACTGGAAGTAAATGAGAAAATGCGTTTGTTTTTTTCATAAAGAGGATGAACTGGTCCTTTAGAGACTGAAACCGTTTGTACACCAGGACATCTTATCAATACTTAATTTACAGCATGCACATTTTGTGAAGTGTCAATAAAGAGGTGTTTTAGATTGTACTTTTTTAAACTCTATACACGCTGACAAAGATAAGAGAGAACATATTTCTTGTAATTATCATCATAGATATGGTTTAACAAACACCATAGTGTGCATCATTAACTTGGCTGTGTTTGAAAGCTGTAAATGATATTTGCGGCTGATTTCATTTTTATAAAAAATGATCTGTTATCACAGGAAGATGCATGTGTCACCAGCTCCCCCAATTAAATCAGAAGCTCTCGGTAGCGAGCGTTGGTTGATGAATCAATCCTACAAACTCACATAAATGTAATTACTTCATTTGTCAACGTCTGGGGGGAGACCACATCGAGCTCCACGTGCCCAAAGCTTCCAGCAGAGAAGTGAAAGGAGAGAACTCGCCATTTCGCCCTCCTCTTCATCTCCGGTAGGGTCTGTCCCGTACAACTTAATCACAGCTATAATCATTCCGTAAGAGCAGAAGTTATCATTTCATCAATTCCCTTTTGGCCAGTGGCGGACATTACGAGCAGGATATGAGTTTCACATCAAAGTAGATACCAACCCCATTCACAACCACCTTCACACACACACACACAAAATATTGCTGTACTGTACTCTCCAGAAGAAATGCATGCATTATTCAACAACATGCTAACATCAATTAAAGAAAGATTACATAAAAACTGAGCAATAGAGGTGTGTGTGTGTGTGTGTGTGTGTGTGTGTGTGGGGGGGGGGGGGGGGGGGTTAGGGGAGTGTGGGTGGCTGACATCTGTTGTTATGGGTGCTGTTGCAGGAACGTGGTAATCAGACAATGGGCGTTATTTTTTTTAATTTATTTTTTTTGTATTCTAATCCCATCTTGCATTGAGAGGACAGATGTTGGCAAGCTAATTAACAAATCCTTGGGCGATGTCGAAGCGAGTCTTCGCATTCAAAAGCTGTAGGAGGGGAGAGAGATGTTTTGTTGGATCATACACAGTCAGCATCTTAAGCATTACACATAAGTGTGCGCTTGCAAAGAGTACAAATATTCCCTCGCTCTCTTCCTCCGCCACAAACCACCTACTAAAACCCTGATATTGGAGTGAATTATGATTATTTTAGGGAGAGATATTTGGTAAAAAAGAGGGTTGGGGTGACTTTTTTCCCCTGTTGACACAATATGTCATCACCAGCCATCAGCTGTTGCTAATTTATGAGCAACAAGACACAGGCATCATTTTATTGCTTTGATAAATCAAACAAAAGTAAATACTGAATATTTCAATGTTTTTGCATCATGGAATATGTAATAATTATGAATTAGTTTTCTCAGCAGCTGTGTTAATACATTTTAATTGGAACATAATTGCATATTAAGCATTTTTATTAACTCCTATGCTCTCCTTTGCCCTTCCTCCTGCTGTTTTGTTGTATCTGTGTAAACCCAATAGTTTAATGCAGGCATATTCTATTGTAATCATTAGCCAGATGTGGATAATGAATTTGATAATGAAGAATTGCATTCGATGAAATATTCTATTCATTTGTACATGTTTACAGATTTACAAACTAAGCTAATTTATCTTTTGACACTGTGCTCTGTGCAGTGGTGAAAAGTATTCAGATCTTTAACTGAACTCAAGGTGAAACTAATTTTACTCAACTTTTAGCAGCAAGATAATTATTAAAAGTAATAATGCAAAATAATGATCCCTGTCAGTGTATTATTAAATTATAATTACTAATGCACTGTAGTAGAGTAGTTTAATCTATAACATCTTTATTTATCAGTTTATCCAGTAAGAACAACACAGATAAACACTGTTACATAGGGAAAAGCAGTGCTACAGATGTAATGCGTTTAGGAATGTTTTTATATGGCATCAAATCAATTTGCAGCCCCCAATCCCTGCTGTAAACCACTATATAAAATAAGTGGATGAAACCGAAAGAACCAATAAAACAGGCTGTGTGAATGTGTCTATGTATTGTACGTGACCATCTACGCATTGACATATAGAGATGAGATTGTGTGCATAAATATTATTCAGTAGTCATAAATAGACATGACAAGTGGATCCATTTGAAGGTAATTTAATGCTTGCATCTTTGCTGCTGTTTAAAACTGATATCTCACTGTAAATAATGATCATATATTTTGTAGGTAACTATAGCTGTAAAGTAAATGTAGTGGTGTAAAAACTATATTATATAAATAGTAGAGTAGATGTATAAAGTAGCATAACATGGAAATACAAATATCTTAAAGTTGTGCATGCTGTGCCTAATTAATGTTCATGAATAGTTATCTTTCAACAACTTTTTGAAATAATGGACCTGCTAACAATTTATTCTTTAAAATGTAAAACATGTTTTCTGTTTTCTGCTTCTCTGTCTCTTTCTCTCGCTCTCTGCTGATGACTTTACTCACTTTGCCCCTTGGACCTCTGGGTTAGCACTTGCTTTTAAGCTTGCACTTTGATTGACTCCGCTTTGAGGTCTGATCAGAGGACTGTGGACGTCCACTCACCCCCACCATGAACTGGGGCTGCCCTTGTCATGGCTGCGGTTCACGGGAAGCATTAGTGGTTCGGTTTAGTTTGCAGGACATGAGCTGGTGTAGTGCACAGAGTTGTTTGTCTTGAACACACACATGCTCATATATATACACCCACACACACTCATGCATAATCATTTATGAAATTGGATGAATTTGCACACATGCTCTTACTGTCTTTTTTTCATTTTCACACACACTCACGCTCATTCTCAAACCTTTTCACACGCAGAAGCACACACACACACACACGCACACACGCACACACACACACACACACACACACACACGCACACACACACACACACACACACACACACTCACACTCACACACACACTCACACTCACACACACACACACACACACACACTTGCCAATTCTTGTGAGGATATTGTTTTAATTTACATTGATTTTCTAGAGGTTTACCTTAACATGAACCTAACCCCAATTTTTACCCTAGATACAGTCTTAATCTTCACCCTCACATGTGCAGCTAAAGGCAAGCACACACATACACACACACACACACACACACACACACACACACACACACACACACACACACACACACACACACACACACACACACACACTCATCCATGTATGCAGAGTATGCAAATTCATAAGATAGTGGAGAGAGGGGACCAAATAATGAATCGTCTTCCTACTATTGCTGGGAGATGAATGGCCAAGAGAGTGGAAATAGAATTTCTCGATTTCATAACCCCGTTCTTTTGTTGTATTGTCAGCCTCCGTAACGAGGTCACCTCAAATCGCTCCCCACCTACTGGAAGTTGGGGAACAGGAGTATGTTAAAAGAGAGAAAGAGGAGAGAAAGAGGGTAAAAATGTAATGTCAGAAATGTAGAGTTCTCAAGGGCCAATTTTAAGTGTGTAGGTTTAGTTGAAAATGTGTTGATGCCTTTGTAAAGCAGAGTTACAACCTATGCCATCCTGCTTGCATTGAACATAAATCGGCGCTCATTTGTATGCCTAGCTGGAGTTTATGTGAAAGCCTTTTTGTTCGGGCTGTGCTGCTGCTCACTCTGAGTGTGTGGACGTATTGTATGACTGAAATGAATTATCAGAAGCTTACACACACACACACACACACACACACACACACACACACACACACACACACACACACACACACACACACACACACACACAGAGGCACTCACACACGCATGCTTTTTCCTTCTACTTTTTAATCTTCCTTTCTGTCCCATAAACACACACACACATACACATACACACATACATACACATACACACACACACACACACACACACACACACACACACACACACACACACACACACACACACACACACACACACACACACACACACACACAACCTCTACCTACAGCCACAGGAAAGGGGCACCAAGATCTCATCCTGTGGGAACCACCAAGAGAGATTAACGTGAAGTATTTCTCTCTCCACGGTGGTTCACTTCTGTAGTGCTGCTAATCTAATGCACACATTATTCAGCGAGGCCCTGCATCTATTAATGGAGAGCACAGCCAGATTTATCGCCCAGGTTTAACTGTATGGTAAAATAGCGCATTAAGCAGATGATATCACGGCGTATATGAAATGATTATGCGAGCTTGCAGATAAAAAAAAAAAAAAAGAAGAAGAGGCTGAGGGGACCTGCTTAATTAAATGCAAGGTCCACTGTTATACATCACTGGTTTTCTCACGCGCAGGCCACTTAATGTAAACTGTGAGGAAGGGAGCTGTTTTCCTTTTAATAGTAAAGAGCTGATCTGCAGTGTTTTATCCCTCCTCCGCCCCCCCCCCCTCCTCCTCCTCCTTCTCATCCTCCTTATTCTTCTTCTCTGCTGTGTCATCTCTAGAAGCCGCCGTGCCCAAATTATGCCTCAAATTTCCTCCTGCTCGCCGGATTTTCACAAAAAAAAGGGGCCAAATGGCTTCCTCTGTGGCATCTGTAATCTCTTTCTCACCCCGAGAGAACAGTCTGTTTGAAGTCCATTATAACTCCAGAAATCTGTTGTTTGACACTGTTAACAGTTTGTGCTCCGAAATGTGATTGACTGAATGGGAGTAATTATTGCTTACTCTGGAAAGCTGTGACCTTTGCATGAGGACACGCACTTTGCTGCCCTTCTTACGACCACCCAGTTTTGCTGTAGTACAAGTCAGCAAGACATCCCAACACGCATCGTCACACTTAACAATGTACCATGCTACTCTGTAAAGCACAGAAGCCAGTTCCCTCATGGGCATGTAAAATTTAGGTCCTGTTTGGGAAAGACGTATTTGAGCATGATGCAGCAGCCTTTAAATAAGCCATAGATTTCGTCTCTGTTCTTTTATCAGAGTAAGCACACAGACCTTGGGATAATTCAGGCAGAATTGAATGCTCACTCTATTTTTCTGTTCTGCTGCTCCGAGCTCCCTGAAGCTTCTTTATTGAATAGCCCTAGATGTTGTAAGAGGAAAGTGGGAAGGGACCACCAGGGCTGCCAAAAAATGCAATGGTGGCACCAGGGTGAAGCAGTAAAAATATCAACATCTGAAATCACGTGCGTCCGGGAAATGCTTGAGTGTATTTTTTATATATGCATGCTTTATATTGTATGTAAAGCGCATAATCAATGTGAGTGAAAAGATGGGGTAGGTGATATAAAAGATTTCAACCCCCACTTTATATCAGTAATGGAATACATATAAGCAGTTTACATTGTGTTAAATTATGATAATTAAAGTGGATTAAGATGTGGAATCATCTTATATTGTGCTGACATTTAGTGGGTCATAACATATCAGGTATGGAATTAATCAGTAGATGTGCCGGTTCAAGATGAGACCAAACTTTTGTCAGTTTTTGAGTCACCAGTGAGTTTTGAGGGGTTTTTTGCCTCGCTGATTGCCAGAAATTCCTTTTGCTATGTCGTAACACATATTGTAAAATGCCAAGGACTGTTGAAAAGACTAAAGTATTAGCTTTGGTGTTATATGGCGATATTAAACAAGAGGTCCTTGAGTATACACTCATAAATGTGCACAAAAATATATTAGGCTGATGAATCCAGTTGTATGCAAGATTAACTGCGGGTAGATACACACACGGACACATGCACACCAGATACACACACACACACACACACACATACACATACACACATGACCAAATCCAGTCCAGGCTTACGGCTAGCAGAGATAAGAAGACTGTAAAAAAAAATGTTTTATTTCCTTCATGCATCTTCAAAATGACCAGAAATAGTGCTCCACACTTGACTGGTGTAGAATGGTAATCCACTCATTATAATATTGTGTGTATGTGTGATTATGCAACTCTTCCACACACTTGCATTTCACATGTATGAGAACATATGTGAATTAAATGAACAAAGTATTTGAGACTTTAATAATCACTTCCTCGTGCTCACCCCGACTGTGTGCACCTTGCAACTCAGTTCAGAGCTTTGTTGCATTTTTGGACACTGATATACCTACTTAAAAGTATGAGTTATTATTTTTTTCATTACTGTTACTTTTACTGTGCAAAATTGATGTTAGTCCTCACTTAGGAGCAGTTACGGTTGGGTTGGTTTCACATCAGGGTTTGGAGAGCTACACCTAAATGTAACTGCAAAGTGCATCAGAAAGCTCTCATCTGTGTGATATTACTCAAATGTGAGCCAAAAGCTTTTAATGGTTGCATCATAAAAAAATTGCAAAATGAGGGGGGCTGATTTAAAGTAGACACCCCAGCTGTGAAAAGCTCTGCGAGTTAGCGAGAGACTTTGTGTTTGCTGGCTGCGCTTGTGCCAGGCAGCCTCTTGTGGATGCTTAGCCGGTCTTTAACTGCACATACACACACACGTGTATCAGGTTATCTTGACTGACACTAACTGGGAACACAGCCATCCAGTCAGGTGGCAGATAGGCCTACTCATGTGAGCTTGAAAACATGCAGCAGATGATATTGAAACACTTGCAGAAAAATAGACGCACAGGCATGATATGACCCCGCTTACCCAGACAACTTCTATCAGCATGCGCACTTCCAAGCCACAACTCTCCAAAAAGAAATATACACACATGTGCTCACATGCAACACACCTCTATTGTATAAAGTAAGAAACATGTAAGTGGTTCCCAAGGGAGAGTGTAGGTGGAATATATAGGGGCATTTCCAACGCCCAAGGCACAGTAAGTCACTGCACTGTCAGACAACAGGCGCCTAATAGGCTTTGCCTGAACTCAGTGGGAGTGAGCTTTGAAAAAAAAGGCCACAATGAAAAACAAATTCTTACAAGGCGCAATGTACATTGTTGGGATGGGATTTAACAGCAAGACATACAAGACATACAACAAACAAGGAAAGCTGTGTTGTCTTTCATTTTGATTAATGTGAGAAAACTAGTTTTACTGTTTTTATCATTTGCTTTAAGTCATTTTCTACTTTTCTCTGTCACTCTTTTTCTCTCTTATCCCTTATATTTTTTGTACTTTATTCTTTCTTCTCCCCACCATCATTTCTCTTTAAAATGTCTCATGTTTCTTTCACATTCCTCCAAAACCTTACCTACCCAACTTTCTTCTTTCTTTCCATTCCCCTTTTTTCCCCTATGTCTGTGCCCATTTCTCTTCAACTGCTTAAAAGGCGCCATCAGCAGCAACAGAGGTATAAAGTGCTATACTTTATGGTAAAGCTTCTGTCCCCAAACAACTCTCGGACAATTTTGCCTAGTCATGCATTTAAAATCTGACAAAACATCAGCTGCTGTCAAAGGCAGCAATTTTGTTGCAATTTAAATGGAGAAGAAATGTGTATAAAGGCCAATAACAACAGTGGGTTTTCTCACTTAAGCCTACTACACTTCTCTTCTCTCTCTCTCTCTTTGTCTGTTCATCCAAATCATTGGAAGGAAGAGGAGTGGAGTAGAGAGGGGAAGTGGTGTCGACAAAGATGTGGAGGATTGGAGAGGGGGAGAGAAGCACATGTGACAACTGGAAAGAATAGAGAAGGAAGGAAATGAAGGGAAAGAGGAGGAGGTGATAGTGGATTAAAAGAAGAATTAAGTCCTGAAGAAGAGAAAATAGCGGAAGACAGGAAACAAATGGAGAGTTTAACATAGGTAATTACAGCAATGGGTGGCATTTTGGCTTTAAAGAGTGCTTTATTGACCACTCCACTTGTAAGCTCTTTAGAGAAGGCTCTCATACACTGTGTTATAAAAGCCATTCAACTCTATGGAGGCTTCATGTGCACATACTTGCCTCATACAAGACAATCAGTGTTCATTGTTTTCAACTGAGACTACCTCCCAAGAAAAATGACACAATAGCTCAACAGTGGACTTTGCTACTGTTTATTTCCCATTTTCAACTGAAAGTCAGGCCAGTTTTTAAAAAACCTTAACTACTGGAGTGCCTTGGTAGTCAAGTGGTTCCCATGCATACCACATAATGCCAGGGTACTTGGTTCGATTCTGGCAAGGGACCAATGCTGCAGGTCATTGACCCCTCTCTCTCCCCGTTTCCTGTCGTTTCTACCACCTACTATCAAAATAAAGGCAGAAAGCCCAGCAATAAAACAGAAAACCAACAAAACAGTGTCTACATTTGTCCCCTAACCTTAACCCATGGTTATTATTATAGCCATGACAATGAAGGTGGCCTAACTTTAAGGATGTAATTACTTTAACCCCACATCATATGATTCTCTAACCTTCACAAAATTATCATTTTAACCTAAACCATGATCGTTCCCTAAACTTAACCAAGTGTCTTTGTGCCCAAACCTAACCAGACCAGACCAGCCAGACCAGCTAGACTTAACCATAGCGTTGTCACATCATTAGACAGAATCATTTTTAATTGTGATTTGTAACAATTTTGGAAAGCAGTAATAAATGATGTTGTCTTGCAAATCACTGCTAAACACTCTGATGTGTCTCACATACATATTTGGTCATTTAATTTGGAGGACTTGTTATTTCAATAAGTAACACACATCAACACCTGATACACCCTGGATTTGTTGTCAAGTGGAAAAATGCACCCTCTTTCAGCCAAAAAGTGCCTTCATTTAGAGTTTCAGATGGACTCTCCCAAAACAAATTCATATACAGTTGATAATAACTAGTTGGGGTTACATTGTTGCAAGTTTATCACTCTCCATACAGTGGACTGGCTGGAGGAGAGGTCCCAAATGGCCTGTATAAATAAGGTAACACTCAAAATAGGCAAAATATTGAATGTAAAATAATAGGGACGTTCCTTGAAAAAGTGTCACCATACCAGTCAGAAACTGCCCCTCACCTTCTTGCCATATTAGAACAGAGGTGCAAGTGTTTGGACAGGGGAACTTAAGATCAAACTGGTAAGAAAAAGAAATAGGTAACTCTCTTTTTCGGTAGCCTGGCAGTGACACAAAGATCTTGGTCAATGCAGATCAGAGCTGGGCTTAAATCCCGGTGGCCTTCAAGTGGCCCAGTTCAGCAAAAGCCTGCCAAAAAACAAAAGCCAGAAAAGCTGATGTCAGTGTCCCAGAGATAATGCAGGAGCTGAGGCACCGAGCGGGGTGGGAGAGGACGGGACGGGGCAAGGGAGGACAAAAAAATAGAAAAGGCTTCATTTTATGGTTTTTGCCTTGAGAGTGTCCTTGGCTTTGCATATTTATGATGGCGAGGAGACAAAATCGGAGACAGGGTTTAGAATAATTCCCAATTGACCCCCCTGGCAGTAAAATTGTAATAATCCAGAAGCCATCTGATATTCAAAGGTATATTAACTGTGGAGGTTCACTGTCTCTCCTCTCAGTGACTGACCATGTTTGACTGCGCTGGTGGATAACTTTCACCAAAAGTGGCAGAGATTTAATTCACAAATTCACATATTGTTGTTGTTGCTATTTTTTAATTAAATTTGATTTCATCTTATTTAGTTGTCTGGTTTGAGCTCACTGCTACTCCCCCCCCAAACAACATACTGCTACTCTGCCACCACACCCTAAACATCAAGCCCTTGCATGACATTACTGGGGCATACTATTAATACACACCATGGAGGGTTTTATTGCCACATGCATCTTTTTAAATATTGCTTTAATGTTTTTTTAAAATCACTTTTTTTAGGCAGCCGGGTGTCAGTGGGGGTTAAAAAGACATTCACTAGCTTTATTGAGTAGGTGCATGTTTTGACTGTTCATGTCATACCCATTTTTTATTTTTTTTTTACCATATCTGTGCTAAATTGATTATGTAAAGCAGCTGCACACATGTTTTATTGTATCAGAGTTGCACTTGTCTAGAGAGGATCCAGACGCTAAAAAACTTGCCGAAATCATGTAATCACCGTTTGAAAAAAAAGTCAAAACAGTCAGACACATTAATGTCACATCAACTTCATTCCCTAGCCTCATCAAAATCCACTTCAAAGTCCCTCAGCAGGAACCTGTCAGGCAAATCACTGAGGAGTACAAAGTGCATTGAAAAACCTCTTCCCGAGTACAGATCAATTTTCTTTGTGATCAGCCGAGCTTGATGAGATAAAAGTGTTTCAAAACGTTTTAAAGGCAAAGCTGTTTCCCTCTCTGTCTCCCCAGTCAGCCACTTTGAAGGCTTAGGCTTTTTTCCCCTTCTTTCTTCTCTTTTGTTGACTACACTGAGGGTGTTAAAGCGGGCTTCTCATTTTGTGAGCGCAGCGTGAAGCAGCAAGAGGCCACCATGCAAAATATCACAACTAACAGTCATTGTATTGTTGTATCAGTGGGGCAGGCACAAGAAAAACGATAGCATAGCTGATATTTAGATTGTTAAAACATGAAAAAAGCCCCCATGTACCATTTTGTTCTTTTTGTTGTACACGCAGCAGCTCTTAAAAAGACCTCAAAGCACTCCCGCAAATATTATCCTCTCTAATTCAAACATATTGGCCTATGAAGAGGGAAGACGTTGGATTGCGGCATCACGGTACGGTTCAGGATTTAAACCTGCATGGGTGGTGGCAGTCTTTGCAAGCGCCAGGCTCTGGTGTTAGCCACTGGTCCTGCCAAGCGAGGCCCCGCCACATAAACAGGATTTCCCCCTTGGCGGGCGGACTGGCATAGCGGGCCCCACGGCCCTTTGAAGTGACAGGCCCCCTGAGTCCCCCGGGAGAGGCTTGGGATCTGATCCCTTTGCTCATACACACTTGCCAGGACACAAACATACACATTTTCACATTTGCGCATGCACATCCACATGCACCAACACATAAGCTGCTCTCATTCAATCAAGCACCCAAAAAAATTTGATCTACCCCTGTGTCCAGCAAATACACACAAGCAGCAACACACAAACCATGCTTACATCTTTGTAGCCAATGCTGATAAAGGGCAAGCAGGAAGCTCCTGGAGTGCACCTGGCCCTGTGTTGATAAAGGAGCAGGTCGTGGCTCCCAGCACGTATCCAGGGTTGGGCCAAGAAAAGACGGATGGGGTTGAATGACAGAAGGAAAGCAGGATAAGACCAAGAATAGTTGGAAAAAAAACAACTTTGTCTTATCCATTTGTTTTCTATTTGTCACTTATAGCAACACTTCTCTATTACATGTAACACTGACAACAATATAAATGTCTACATATTCCACTAGCTGCATAATGGCTAATGCTGCAGGGCATAAAGGGTCATTTCACCTAGAAAAACATACTTTCACACTAACCTCAAATGATATCATTTATTTGCTGAGGTGTTAAGTTATCTGTCTTTAAGATTTCTGCCTCCACCCCATTGCACCAATGCAATGGAAAAGCCAGCTGGCAGAAAAAAAGCATCTTTTTTATTTCTCCTACCTTCTAATTTATCCCATTTCGCTTATCTCACACTTATCGAGTGTTTTCCTACATGATTGAAGTACTATTTGGCCTCAGAATTTGCAAATTGACAATTATAATTATTGGATTTTGCCTGGAGGAGAAGGCTAATGATTGGAGCTTTTTTATTGGGATTAATTTAATTTATATTTTGAAGATTGCGTGTACTAATTGATTAGCTTTAATCTTTCTAAATGTGGAAGTCACTTTGCCCATGGCGGTGTGGATTATGTCATGCTGCTGGGGCTTTGGCTGGGTTATTACGCTATACACTTCCTGTAAATGCATTGCATTACTCATCTGCCCACAAACCAGCTGATAGTTGTTTGTCATAGAAGAACACTTTGCGCATCTATTTCAAGAGACAGGTGTGTAGGAGAGGGATGAGTGGATCAAAAGTCAAAAGTTGCAAACAAACTCTCGCACTTTGTCTAACTTGGAATGATACATTTATATGCTACGTGGTGCTAGACGTTTTGCCTAACGAAGGTCTAGCACCAAATGTCGCATATAAATGTATCCTTGCAAGACAGACAGTGTGCCAGTTTGTTTGCAACAGGTGTGTGTTATACACATCAATGGCAGACACTGAGATTGATTACACTGCGAATGGTAGAAAAGATTAAGAGACAGGGGAAAGACAGGGACATAAATAAAGACAGAGCTCGGTGGGAAATACAATTGAAAAGTGCAAGGGAGTTAAACGGAAAGATAAAGGGAAAGACGGGGAGAAAAGAGAAAGAGAGAGGCCAGAAATCAAGAGAGAATCAATGAAGAGGGAGAGGCTATCAAAAGCTTTCAACTCAGCGCCAATCTTTGAAAGGGACTTAATCAAAATTGCTCTGCTCCGCTCTATCCCAGGCCACCCCTCCTCCCCGTTGACTGTGGTGCGCTCCATCAGCCAGGGGCTTGGCAGTAGTGATGGTAATATTGCAGGAGTTGCCTATTATCGATTTGCTCATGGCAGCCCTCCTTCATTCTATCTGTCACTATTAGCTCTGTGAGTGAGAGGACACAGGAGGAGTATGAGGGGAATGCAAGTTTCAGATGGTTGAGTTGTGAAGTAACAGCAAAGAAGAAAAGGAGGAAGGTAGAAAGCTGAAGCTAAACACAAACTGTATGTTTTACCTCCTAAAAAAGAAACTCCCTCTCCAGCATTAATAACATTTTCTTCGAACCCTCCGATCCCCATGATGGCATAGCCCTACTTTTATATGCATGTGAGTAAAATTAGTGATTTGGCCAAAAACAATAAGGTATATATAATAAAATCCTGTTAACCAAATATTTAAGCTGCTCTTTATGTTTGTTTACTAATTACTATTTACTTTACATTGTAGGTGACACACTTAACTTCACTTTACAATTACTGTAGTTCTGCACTCTATTGTGATGCAAAATAAAAGGGCATTCAATCACAATTAAGGTTTACAGGTGTTGTGTTTCTAAAACCCAGACATATTGGTCCTATTAGCTACTAGTTGATTGCAAAAAGGAATATAAAGCTCTGATAAAAGAGACTGCAACATGGCCAAATATACCCATATGAGCCACATGAAAGCCATCTTTTTAATGTAACTAGGCCTATTTGATCCCTTTTACATAATAAATCTTGCTTACCGACTACCCTTAAGGAAACATATATTTGAAATATATCCCTCCCTCTTTCCTGACCCACCCTTTACCCATAATCATTTTCATACAACCCCTAGGAAGCCTGAGAAAATGGCCTTTTAGCAACGGTTATGTCTGAATATGCTATTCCCCCCAAAAAATGTATGAGAAGTTCCTTTTTTTCCTTATTTTTTCCCTCTCTTCTCAACATCACACTTTCTCTCCTATACCCTCCTTTTTCTCAAAATGTCTGTTCCTTTTTCTTTTCTTATCTCTTCTCCACTCTTCTTTTCTCTTCTCTCTCCTGGCACTCAACAACCTGTCTATTCCCTCTGCCTTGTCAGGTGATTGAGAGGCATGATGCGAAAGAGGGAACGGGAAGGCGGTGGGGGAGGTGGGGGGTGGTAATAAACTCAAAGATGAATCAAGTACCAGGCAGTGAAACCCACATCTCTTCTCTCTTCCCTTCCTCTTACCTCTCCTCCAGGCACAGAAGGGTGTGGTGGTGGGAGTGGAGGGTGGTAGGGGTTTGGGGGGGCAGTGTTGGCAGGGTGCTAGCAAGAACTGCTGAGGACTCACAAATCCTGCACCTTTTTTTTCTCTTTTTTTAAAGCTCCTCCGCCGTTAAACACATGTAAATAGTCGTGTCTTGTGGATGACAGGCAGCAGATGTTTACCCCAGGGCTCAGTAAATCACAGGTTAGTTACTTTGATTATGGACCCTCGTCAGTCCCTGAGAGGAATAACTTGACAGGCTTCAGGGCAAGCTAGTGGCATGAATTATAAATAACAGCCAGTTGGTTACTGCTCTTTGATAGTCGTCCGAGGAACCTGTTAAGTTGTTTGCTTCAAGAAATAGAGTCACATTAAGAATATAAATGTTGCAAATAAACCTATCACAACACTTGTCACATACTGTATATGTGTTTAACAACCCTGTCTCCTACCACATTTATAAAGCATTCAATTGTTCTGGAGGAACCTAAGCACTGCACAGATAACTGTCAATGGGTTTTCCAATCCAATGAGTGTGATGTTCTTATACAGTATAGAAGTCATAAAGAGGATGTTGCATATGGAAACCCAAAGTCCCCAATATTAGATTAATAAATAAGATGTGAAATAATCATATGATCAAATACAACAAATGGCGATGTGGTTTATGCCCTGTTTGTCTTGATGAAAAGTGGCATTAGGAAATAAAACAGGAATTGGGGAAAAATGGTGTTCTGAAGTAAAAAATGTATCTGTTTATTTTCATGTGAGATCTCACAGAGAATTCTCATCCAACTCTCCACTTCCCTTCATCCCTGCGGAGCATTTTAGCATCTTTCAGCTCACTGTTTCCAGATGCTGAAAAGAATATCTCTGCCAAACCCAATCAATGTACGCTATTTGCTCAGCAACGAAATGGCAACGTAAGTGAGTAGCTAACAAGCTTGATATTCTTTCTGGTGAAAAAAAGGCTCTAATAATCCCATTATATGCTACATTCCCAGCACCAAATGAAAGACACAGTAATCGGCAACTAGCTGCTGAGCATATTGAAACATACTGGAACATTTAGCAGTTAAAGCCAACTATACCCTGAAGAGTTGGTGGAGACCAAAACAGAGAATGAATATTAAATATTAATCAACTAGCTAGAAACACAATTCCAAATGAATGCTCCGTATCTGCTGGATGTCTAAATAAGCAAGCAAGTTCAAAATGTCAACTTCATAAGAGGATAAGGGTTTGTGTTTGTTACAGCTCATTTCTGCTGGCCCCAAATGTCCTAAACAAAATGCAGTAAGGAAAGACTGATTTTGGTTCAATATTGAACAGGTCAATGCATCCTGTCTTTTGCTTTTTTTTTATAATGCTTGCCAATATTTAACAGGACCAAAATCTTTCCCTTACTTTAACCAAGTCCTTTGAGTCACTTAAAAATAACCATGAGAATATTAGTCATTCTTTAGACTTAGTCATTATTTCATACAGGGAAGGGAAAACATTGCAGATATGTTTAATTTTTCTTTTTTATGTTGATTAAAATCATAATCCACATGGCATTGTGTCTGCTACAAAACATATGCAGATTTGTCAAATCCAGATTTAATTTTTAGAAGATAGTGTTAGTAGATAAACAGTATCATCTATGGTATGTATGTTTATATCCAGCGTATGTCTTTGACTCAGTGTTTGACAAACACTTTATTATAAACAGTCTTTCCGTGTTTGACATGAGACCCTTGTAGCAGCCAGTGTTTTCCTCCTCATAAAAGAGCTCTCGGCTCAATAGGTGGTAGAACACGAAGCCAGTGCAAGCTGCCCATGTGTGTGCGTCAGTGTGTCTATGCATGTGTGTGTGGCAGCCAAGCAGGCAGTCAGGCATCATGCGGCCACTGTATCAAACAACAGCAGTGGATGCCAGCCACACTTCCGCTCCTCACATGAAAGGAGGCAGGATGGAAAGGGTTGTGGTTTGGGGGAGAGGATTGGGGTGGAGGGGGGTTGGGTGGGGGGGTCGGGTGCTAGGAGGGAGGGATTGATGGGGCGGATGGATGGCCGAACGGCCCGAGAAGGCTGCCAGGCACCCAACTTCCCTGCACAGATGGAACCTCCTCCTTCTTTTTCCTCCTCCTTCTCCCCAACACTACCCAGCACCAGCCAAGTAGCCCATAGAATGTGTGTGTGTGTGTGTCTGTGTGTGTGTGTGTGTGTGTGTGTGTGTGTGTGTGTGTGTGTGTGTAGGAAGTATGTGATGGGAATTTTAAGGTTTAGGGGTTTATGTGTGTTTATGGATATTATATTGGAGCGTGTGTGTGTGTGTGTGTGTGTGTGTGTGTGTGTGTGTGTGTGTGTGTGTGTGTGTGTGTGTGTGTGTGTGTGTGTGTAGGATTTGCTGAGATGTTGGGAGGGGTTATTTGTACAGAACAGTGGGTGGGGTGGCGGGGGTGGAGGAGCGGGTAGCTGGTTGGAATGCAAATGCCCATCTGAAAGAGAAAAGTCAGGCCTCAGCTCATTTTTATGCATTTTTTTACGCTTACTGGGCTCAAATCAATCAATAAATAAAGCAAACGTGGGAGAAAAAAAGAGAACGTGCATTTGTGGGCAGAAAATTGTTGGTGGATAAATATGTAAATGCTCAGTGTCTCTGTGAAACACTGCCATTGCCCTCCAAGCATTTTGGGCCTACTTTAGAAGAAAACACATGAGTGATCAGAGTCAGAGCCTTGCTTGATAGCGCTCCTCTCGAGGAAGCTTTTTATGACACGAACTCTATTTTTTTCTCCCTCTCTCTTTCTTTCTTCTTAAACAGTTTGCCCCTCTCACTTTCAATTAATCAACCTCCCTCTCTTTTCTCAGTCTTTCTCTCCCTCCCTCAATCTGTTTACCTCTTTCATACATTCAATTAACAAACCTCTTATTCTTTTTCAGCCTGCAGACTCTAGTCACACTAACAGTATGTTGCTGTCATCTCTCCTGTGGCTCATGTAAAACCTGCAACTTCCTGCACTGACAGAGAGGAGAGAGAGAGAGCGAGAAAGTGTGTGTGTGTGTGTGTGTGTGTGTGTGTGTGTGTGTGTGTGCACGTGCGTGCATGTGTGTGTGTCTTTGTATTTCTGACAGAGCTTTTCTGATCAGATTTGACCAATTTTGACATTTGACAGCTGTAAAAACACTCCAAATGTCTTTTACCATGAAATTTGATGACTTTTCCTAAAGTGGCCCAAAATATTTTAAAATGTTATACTTTTGTAATATGTAAATGTAAATGTAATTTTTGTTCATATCTATCGACATGTCTTTCTTTTAATGAGATAGTAGTTATGAGGATTTCTTTTTATTATGTAGCAGTAAAGATTGATGGCTCTAATGGTTATACAATAAACCCCACAGCTCCATAAAGTTCTTGTCATTTTCAGTTTCAATAAAAAACATTTAAATCATTATTGCTATGTTATATTGTCATGTCTAAGGTAAAATGGGACATGATATTGTGCAATAGTAGCTGTTTTTTCTCCTAAAATTAGTTGTGTACAATCTAAAAGATACACTCTCTCTGCTCTTCGAAACATTAATCAAGGTTTAAGCACCCATTTATTGATCAGTCAGATTGGTTATTGATGTATTCTAAACAGATTTGTGGTTCAAAATTAGGTATGGACCATTTTGATGAGGGGATTCTTGGACTGGGTCAAAACTGACCCAGAAAAAATGCAAGTGTGTGGAATGTAAGGGTGTAGAATATGAACAGTGTGTAAGGGTTAATGGAAGTCTACTCAAATACCCCAAAAGTGACTTAAGCAAACATGTGTGTGAACCATACCAAAGGAAACTTTTGACTTTATTTATAGATCAGCCCATGTGATGAAAGCTAAAATAGACATTTGTGCCCTTGGCAGCTACAAAGGGAGATGATCATCACGTATTGAGGTGATGTGTTTGTCTGTGTATGTCCATAAATACTGGATGTGTTTGAGAGATGGGATGATGAATATGTTCACGGCTGCCTTTGACTCATGCAGGATGCAACCTTGTGTGCCGCTGTGCCTGTACATCTGGGCGGGAGCACTGAACTATAAATTCTTGTGCGTGATAATTCTCTCCTCTTTTTTTTCTCACAAAATCTGTCCCTCTCACACACACACACACACACACACACACACACACACACACACACACACACACCGACACACACACACCGACACACACACACACACACACACACACACACACACACACACACACACACACACACATAGAGAGAGATACAGGTTGCAGGGGAGGCAGACCGGCAAGCAAACATGTGGCACTTGCCAACACCCCGCAAAACTAATCTCATATCTACTTTTGCTGCCGGGAGATTGTATGTGTGACGGCCCCAAGGAGAGCCGAGAAGGCAGAGAGGGGATAAAATCAAATCTAGCTCTTGTCACCAACTCAATTCTCCAAGTGATCTGTGTGTGTGTGTGTGTGTGTGTGTGTGTGTGTGTGTGTGTGTGTGTGTGTGTGTGTGTGTGTGTGTGTGTGTGTGTGTGTGTGTGTGTGTGTGTGTGTGAACATGACATACCGTACAGTAAAATGTATGCAGAAAATGCATATGTGTTTCAATGCTGGTGCATTACTAGTGAGAAAATCGAGTTTTAGGTTTTCAATGGTATGCCAAAGTTACAGAAGACTGCGAATACAGCTGCAGCTCGAAATGAGTGCCATCCATTCTTCGCTCTAGTTCTATTTGCCCTTTAACTAAAGAACCTCTCGAGCCTACGAGACGAGGTGAGAGCAGTTTCTTTCTCTTTTTTTTTTTTAAGGCCGTAGCTTCGATATACAGTGCAGGTGGTGCCATACTTGCTGTGCTGCGGAATAAGAGATGAAGATGGAATCCTCACATCTCTATAGCCAGGGATAATGGGATTCCAGGCCATATTTTCACGGTGTAAAGAGACAAAGCCTGGTTGGAATCACGGTTGATCCCCCTGTCTTTCTAGTGCCGTCAGAGAGAGTTTTAGCCCTGAAGAGGCCAGGGAATGGTGCTCGATCTTTACAGTGTTTGTCTTCATTCTCATATTCTATCAAATTCTCTGCCGTTCCTCTCGTTCTCTCGCTCTGTGTCTATCTATTTTCCCCCGACTATATGTCATAACTTTCTTTCTTGTTGATGCTCTCCTTTTTTCCCCCTATTATTATCTTTCTATTTTTTTTATTCTTCTCACAATATGCTGTCATAGTTGTTCTCCCTGTTAGGTTTTCCAGTTAATGAATTATTCAAAATATTAGTCTACCTGTCACAATGAGCTTGTATTTAAAGGATCATAGTAATGTGTTTGCAGATTTATCCCCTGACAGTTACTAACAATGATGAATAATTGATGTATTTGCTGATCTTTTTCTGGTGCGGTTTAATATTATTGGACATATCTTTTTTTAACATAGACCAAAAGAACTGATGTTGATCTTCACTTTGTGTGTAGAGTACACATTTTAAGCAAGTTCCACATAGGTGCCTGTGTGTATTTGTTGACCAGAGTGGCAGGCTGGTGCAAACAATTGCTGGAGAAGAGATAAATAAAGTTCTTTCAAAGTGAATTAAAATAGTCTGCCTGGAATGGGGGAAAAATAGCTTAAACATATCAAATGAACCATAAAGTCCCTTCATTTAGACTTAAAATACATTTATTAGCTATCCTAACAATGAAAATGAAAGAAATCTCTGTACCCAAATGGCATTTTCTACTTTCAGATACTAGACCCTTCTTTTAAATGTCATAAAATGTACAAAGATTGGTTTTTGGGGCCATCTTTACAGAAATCTGTACACAACATGCACAACAGTAAGAATACAACACACAAGGTTATTAGTTTCATTTTTACTATTTAATATAGAGCTTTTTCTGATGGGTTCTATCACTCAAACGATCCTCCCTCTGCTTAACTGAAGGCCATGTGTCTACAAGGAACTGCAACTGAGCAAATGGGCGGCGTATGGATCCAATAATGTGTGTCCAGCAGCAGCCTGTGGTGACAGACAGACTGTGTTAGTGTCTGACTCTCTGCTGAAGCGTTGCTGCAAAATTGTGAATCATCTTGCCCTTCATGTCACTCCATACGCTTACTCCCCGTCTTCCTCATGCCCTGTAAGACAAAAATTAGTTTTCCACGTCTGACCTCCTTCTCTTATTCTTCCTCTACTGCACTTTTGCTCCATTCTGCCTCCCTCTTTTTTTCTGTTCCTCTCTCTGTCTACATGCCCTCATCTAATAATCACATTTCTTTTCAATTGCCTTTCCTTTTTTTCCTCCCAGAGATGAATGCAGGCCTGCCAGGGTAACTCAAGGTTACAGCAATCTAGACAGGAGACTGCTCTTTTTCTTTTTCTTCCTTTTGTATACTATGTGCCAGATGATGTTGCTACCAATATTATCATGATCTGGTCTATTTTCACAAGTGAATTTGGTTTTGGCCAGAAAGGCCACAGCCTCTTCTGCTTTAAAGCTATTGCATCTTTTCAATTTCCCTTGTAATGCTTTTCATCTCATAGCAGGTATACACAGAACCCCCTGTCCCTCATTTATTCAGAGTGGTCTTAAAATATACATTGAAATATGTACAAACTGTGTGGTAAATGACCCTCCAGGCATAAAAAATACAATACATGATTAGCATATTTTCTTTAAGGTTCGGATTCTACCTGTCATAATTCAAGATAACTGTCGTTACCACACTTGCATGATTGACATGTATGTATTAAAGCACAGTTGTTACATATTGTCATTAATAACAAAGTGACATGTTAATCAATAAATGTGTATGCAAGCAAAATCAAAAGGGGCTTGACTACAGGGTCCCTTCAGTCAGTTTTGTGAGGGGGCACAGTTTCACGATGCATATGTTCACACCAAATCAGTAACCAGAACCCCCCCCCCCGAATGAGTACCTAGCGAAAAGGCTTTAAACTCAGGGCTAATATGAGCTGGTTAGCTAGCTAGCACTGTTGATTATATAACGTTGCGTAAAGAAGCTCACAAACGTGTAGCTACAGTTTTTACTTACACTAGTTAGCGCTTGATTCTTTCGAGATAATCTCCTGTTTATTAGGACGTGTTTCAGTGTTGCACATTTGTTTTGACAAACACAATAATTTAGCTGTTAATTAAAGGTCAATAAGCTAACGCTAATGTTAAATTTCTTCTAGGGTAGCTATCATTAAAACAACTGGTGCTAAGTTAACTTTAAATGGGGGAAATTCTGGACTTCTAAGTAATTTACAAAGTCAAGTCTGTTTTTATGCCGTGAGCAGAGATGCTTATTCATAGCTTTTACTCGCTTTCTAGCTGGAAGGAACCATGTAGCCTAATTTAAGCGTTAAATGCAAATAAAAACATACAGCAAAGCAACATTTGTTTGTATACTATATCACTAAGGCTAATTAAAAACACGACAAAAACTACAGTAGAATGGAACAATTTCTAAAGCCTTTCAATGTCAAACATTTGAGGGTGCTCTCATGTTGAATTGGCACAATACATCTACCTACACACATCATACTGTAGACTGACTATTTACATATGTGAGGCTTTTGTTGTATGATCCTGTTTTAGAATGATATGTCAAAATATATGCCAGCAGTTCAAGGTTGTTGTTGTTTGAATTTTTTTTTTTAAGTTTTTGTGGCACCTGACACAAGCAAGCAATGAGCTGAATATTTTCCTTTTTCAAAATATTCTTCTTTTTTTTGCTTTCATCGGGGCAAAGAGACGTGTTATCACCTGGATCAGCATCTCAGATCTTATCTATCTGCCTCCTTTCTTTTCTCATTTCTATAATACCTTGTATGTAAAAACTCCTGTTTTGTTCACCTGTTTGCTCTCAGTTGAGCTATTCTGCATGCTGAGTGCTCATACAGAGGGCCAAACATTCTTCTTCACAGAAGTTTTTCTTTGGATCTCTTCCCTCCTTTTCACCCTCCCTCTTTTCTGTCAGGCTCAGTGATCTGTTCCTAAATGTTCCAGTAGAAGAATTCAGCCACTTTTAATAGCAGTGAGGATGTTCTATACATAGAAGATTGGTATGAAAATTGAAACTTGGGTCAATTAACGTTCTCTCAGTCGATTGCGAATAAAATAGAAACTGTGGTTCATTTAATGCTGATAGAATATTGATTTTTAATTACTTCCTAACAGATTGAATATGACATCCTCATTACAAAAGTTGATCAATATTTAAATGATGAAGTCAGCTTTCTTCCTGGATTGCCTGTATTGAAAGGGAACTGAAGCCAGCCCTGGTGCAATTTCTATGTTGTCATTAATGTGATAAACTTTTTTTGGGTGCTATAATCAAGGTCATGCCATTTTTTTCGGCTAAACTAGTCTTTAAAAGTAAAGTTTAAGCAGAGTAGTAGATAAAAATGTTTGTAGTGTAATTTGTATTGGCACTAATTGAAAAAAGTCACTTCTGCCATCATTAATGCACTCTGTACGATCACTTTAATATAGTTTTCCGTCTTTTTTAATTCTTTTAATATTAATTCTGTGTTGTCAGTGAGGAAATGGCATTCCAAATAGGGTTAGAAAACAAAGGATGTAAGTTCTGAAGCTTATAATTATTCACTTTGATTTCCTTGTAGTATTTGAGATGGATTGATGGAAGAAGCATACGCAACTTTTCATAGTCCCTCCAATTCAACAAACATGTTTTGCAAAGATTGCAATTTTCAAAAGCAGTGTTTATGGTCTTTATTCCTAATATGTATACAAAAAAATCTTTACAAACCTGGCAAAAGCGAGGATTAGAGGCAAGAGTAAACAGACGTAGTTGATTAGGTTTCCACTTAATTTTTTCTTGTGGTCACAGTGTGAGTCTGATTTTATTTCTAGTTATTTTATCACATTCAGACATAGACTGTCCTCTGGGTATCATTACCCACAAATCTTCCAGGGATCAATGGAAACACTTTGTAGATAAACTTGTATTTGGTGTTGTAGAGACTTGACTCTTGTTAAATATTTAATTGTCAGCGCTGTTGTTTTTATTTGTCTTCTGTCTATTGAGATGGCAGATAAACAGCAAGACACTGCCACACAGAAAGACTATTTGGATTTATTTTATCTGTTTAACAATTTGATAGAGTTGAGAAAAAGTCAAGATTTCAACAAACTTCAATGACATATTGAGTTGGGCCGTTCTGATCTCTGCAGCATCTGATCTTTGTAGCTTTTGCTGTGAGTGCAACAGTCACATCCGCATCATGGTTGTTTAGCAAGTTTAACACATGCTGTACGTGTCCAAAAGTGTGTGAAGTAAAGTCGAAATGTCACTGAATGTTTCTTCTCCGCTGGACAGGTAGTCGACACATAATTTTTTTACAAGACAGAATTCGTAATTGTAAATTCTGTGATTCATGTGATATGTGTGTGGTGAAAGCTGATGAAAAGGGAATTCATAATTAATGAAATAAATTCAATAAAGCGCATATTGCCAATAAATCTTAGTGGTACTGTAGAACTTAACTGGTAACTAATGGAATCGGGCCAGGGGAGGCTTCAGTGCTGAGGCATGATGAATGAACAATGCGCAAATTAGAGACTTAATGGAGAGGAAGCTCCAGGGTGTGTACATGTGGGTGCTTGTTTGTTTCTTCTCTGACTACAGGAAATGTAAGGAGCTTAGTGTAAGATGATGAGTCTATCACTAGTTTCTGCCAGCTCAATGTATTGTATTTCCTATCTTAATACTTAAAGACATTTGCGGTGTGTGTATGTGTGTATACATTCTATAATAAACCATATAATAACTTGCTGCTTAAGTCAGTGTGAGTGACACTGCTTCTAATTAAGAAGAGCAGATGGGGTGGACAATTTACTAATTTAAGATGGTCAGATTATGAATATGTGATCAACTGTATTAAAAGAATAAGAATAACAATGTTCTCGTTAATTGTCCATCCAATTAATTACAAGAAAAACAATCTATTTTCTACTCTTTTTTCAAGAAAGAAAGAATGAAACTATATCGAACTTCTGTGTGACATTCCCTTGCATTATTAGCAGTGGGTCTTTTTAAAAGAACCTAAGGAAATTACATTTTGGAGAAGCAACACATGAAAACTGTAGAGATGCTGCTGAAAATCATACATTTCTGGCAAATCACTCGGTCCTTGACAGGTATAGAAACTAAACTGGAAGTCTTTGCAGAAAACTCCAAACATGTGCATGTTCTATCAAATTTTCATCTTTTTCAAACAGTCGAAACTCTTTAGATTAGGTATAGAAAGTGCCTTATGTTCCCCAAAAATAGAATAGAACAGGATTGAAAGTAATACACTTATCTGTCTTTCCTTTTAAGCTCATAATAAGCCCTTTGTAGAAATAGATGAGCTATAAATGACACTGGTACTGTATGTTCATTACCGCTCATATATTCCTATCTTTAGATTTATTTCCATCACTTTGCATTGCATAATATATGTAATTAGAAATATTCACTCAAAACAAAACTTTATGATGTGGAAAATTAACTGATGTCTCAGTTGTTGACATCCCAACAAATGTTTCCTAAAAACAAAGAGATGAATGTGATGGATGTCTGAGGTGACATGTTTTTGATGGATTTTTCCCGGGCAGACACTTTGTTTCTTTCCTGTGGGTGTCAGGTGATTGACAGTAAGCAAAGAGAAACAGAATCAACACAGAAACGCTCAACTTGAACACATGGCTGTGATGATTGAACAGAAAGTTTTCACAAAGCCAAATTGGTTGCTTGGTGCATGGTGCTCCGCTGTGATCAATTGTCTCATTTAGGTGTGCGGTGAAGTTGACTGGCAGCAAAAGGCCTGTTCTAGTATCTCCAAGAATGGTTGCTGTGTGCAGATACTGCTAGGGATGATGTAACTGAGAACAGAAACTAAGATCGTTGTCAGGACAATCCATCTCAGCTGCAGGAATGAACCATCCTGTAGCAGTTGTGTTTGACAGCCTGCCCATTTGTTGTTTTCATTTCCACTTTTGTCTCTTAGCATCTGGTTGCTATTGCACACTAAAAAGTATAAATCTCTGTCCCGATTGGATCACATGTTCTACCACAAATTTCTACAAAGTCCAATTCATCCTTAGTGGAATTACCTACTGTATTACATTGAGCTAGCTTACTTTGTGTATCTTTACATTGCAATACCCTGATGTTTCTATCATTGAATTTTACAATAGCACTGATGCTAATGTTTCATTACAATGGTGCATGTTTTAAATTGTTAAAGAATTTGTGAAAACGTACTTATTTGCTTTTTTACCAAGCGATAGGTGAGTAACTCAGTATCATGCCTGTATATTGTATACATAGGTTGAACCAGTAGACACTCTAAACCTAGCATAAAGTATGCAGACACGGGTAAACAGCTAGCCTGGATCTGTCCCACCGTATCAACATCCAACTACCTACACCTGTAAAACTCACTCTTTAACACATTATATTTGTTCGTTTGTACATCTTGTACAAAGCTGCCATTTTACTTTTACCCAAACACAGTTCATTTTACATGTTCCAGTCACTAATTTGCTTTGTTGGTCTAGACATTGATTCCTAACATTACTTTCACCCAACTACAGAATACATATCGTACTTATAATATAATTTGGAATAGTTACTTGCTTCGCAATAGTAGTCTGAATGAAAAACTTGTGTTGTGTGCCTTTATTGGTGTAAAAACACAAAGGAATCTCCATTATGCACTTCTGGAATGGTCACACCATGAATTCACTATAATATCACTAGCTGATCCTGGTGCTGAGCAGGAGAACTGATCTAATCAGGGCCACCACCTGTTTGTAAGACTGCCAAGAAAAAAAGTAAGGCATTTTCTTCCAGTTATTGGAGCCCATAAGGCTATACTTCACACTGTAAAATTATAAAAATATTTACTAAAATGCAGATGCAAGGCGGTCACAGGCAGCAGATGCCAACCCACACAACACAACCTATTCCCACATCAAACATTTAGATCCAATATCACTGTGTAGCCAAACATAAGGTGGACATTTTGGTGATCCTTCGAGATCCCACTGGATTGTTGACTATCAACTCCTGCTGTAAATCTTGGATTCACCACTGGGTAATTCATGGGTTATGAAATGTTTATTCAATTAACTCTCTATTAGGTTGTTAAAGGACTTTATTTAGAGTCAACCACCTCTCAGAGGCCCAGAGGCAGCCATTGTTTCACGAGAGACAGCAGGAGTGTGTTCATCTGGCCAAACATTAATGACTCCACCTGTCAGAAGACACAGTGGGTCACAAGGGAAACCATATTGGAAGCTGCCACCTCAACTTTTATCTCTGATTAAATTGTAAGAATCTTTGTGTTGGACACTCTACTGGACGTGAGCCGTATGTTCCAGCTTTTGCCTCTGATTAAGCCCTCCTTCAGATTTATTGGCCATGGGAAATAATGGGAAACACAGCGAATGTAGAAGTTTTAGGCCATTACTCATGGCTTTTATTGGCATGGGCTCTGTCTGGCACACAGCCAGTGACCTGCACAGAGGACAAAGCAAGTAACGCCTCTCTTGGCTCCTGGCAAGGAAAAGTGTAGCGGTGAGGGGGTGGCAGTAAGAGGAGGAGAAAGTGAGAGAGGAGATGTGGCAGCAGTGTAGGTGGTTGGTGTGAGGATGGATGGGAAGGAAATGGTTTAATAATTTACAGGAAAAAAATAATTCCATGGTGCTCTGGAATTTATCTCCAAATATTTCTGCTATATTTTTACCCCCATGTAATTTTAAAAAAGAGGGTTACAAAGAAATGTAGGCAAACATCTAACAGAGATTTATAATTGTGTCTAGACAGAATAGTTGGTCCCCAAGGCGGCAGTACAAAAATGAGACTGTGTACTTTGTGATAAAACTAAAGTTCAAATTCAAAATTAAGGTTCGATATAATACTAACATGCATAAATCCAAGTTTTGACCTGTCATGGAAGTGTGCAGGAAATCAAAATTGTATGTTCTGCTCAAAAACATACTTTTATATATTTTAATAAGGTGAGATGAAAAGAATACACCTGTTTATAGGGCCACTCCATCAATTTTACACATGAAACTTGATTTACTCATCATGAAGAGTATTATGCACTCTGTAAAAACGGTTGTATAAAGTCTGCTGTGGCTCTGGAGGGAGCTGTTGAAAGTTTGAAAACATAGCTGTTGAAAGCTGTTATTTAGCTGCTTTATTGAAAATGCAGAATTCAGTATTTTTGGTGCTTGACTGTCACGATATGACAATCTTTTTTTAACGTTTTTCATATTTTTTCCATATATTTTGATTAATTTTCAATTAAAAACTAAAATAAAACATTGCTGTGTCAATTCTGACCATTATTTTGTTCTGTCCCTCTCAAGTCCACCAACATTATGAAAGTGCAATACTAAATTGCTGGAATACCCCTTTAAAGGAAAATGGTTGATTTTGCAATTATTAATACTTTCACATATAAGAAAGTAAAGCAAATGTCATCAAAACATGAATTTTAAGAATTGATATTACTTATTGAAATAACCAAATTAATTAAACAATGTGACAAATTCGGATTTGCATCATGCTGCTTCATACACTCCAGTTACGATATACTTTAAAAAAAAAAAATCCTGGTAAGAAAAAGCATAGATATGTGAAAAGAGCAGAATTCCAGCAACATTTACCCTGTTTGGTCTTCACACTATTTGAGTCCATATACAGTGCTAAACCATGGGTGAAATTATTCCAGGGGTTTTTCCATGCCAAGTGAAGCTTGAGGCTCGGCTGTGCAGCAAATGTTCGGCTGTACCTTTCTACTTTATCAATAACTTAACAGAAAAGCCTAATTACTGGCAGGTGTAGAAACATGCAGCAAAATCACTAGCTGCATTCTTCTCATGTTCTAAATATTTCCTCACAGTTGCACAAATTGCTGTTGCCAACTTAAACTGGTGTTAAAAAATGACGCTCCAAACACTGTACATATGGTTTGGCTGCTTTGGGACCATTTTACAGGTTCAAGTGTGTTAGGTGTCAGGACCAGGTGCATTAAGATAGCAACCTTGTGAATAGTTGTAATTAGATCTTCTGGCACATCAGACTGTATAACTCTGTCTCTGTTATTCTGTCTCCTAATTAGGCTTTTATGCACACAGAGTTATATTTAGTTTTCCAGTATAGTTTAGGCTATGATACTGTAACATTGCACATGCACACACACCCACACACTCAGAAGCACACATCTAACCCGTCTTCCCACCCCATATTCTTGTCGAGGTCAAGTCTCTGTTAATTGCTTTCCAGGCAGTAGATGGATCACAGCGTTAGAGAGGAGGCAGGGAGGTGTCAGTAAAGAAAAAAAAAAGGCACACACACACACACACACACACACACACACACACACACACACACACACACACACACACACACACACACACACACACACACACACACACACACGTGATATAAACACACACACATTGAAACATGCAAACAAAGGCACAGACATTCAAAGCATGCACACACATACACATAATCTGGCACGCATGCTAGCCAACAGAGACTGTTATCAGCTAATTAGTGCTAGGAGCTGCAGGGGCCAACCTTATTGACACTGCAGTGACAGTTTTCTGGTTTGAGTGGCACCGTCACTTGTCCATCTATGTCATTCAATTCAATTCAATTATAAATACACAAACGCGGGGATAAAACTCTCAAGTACCCCGAGGAGGAAATGCAGCTTTGAGATGCAGTGATCACTCAGGCAGCCATATGGGTTATTGTACGCAAACTGACCAGTGTCTTCCACTGAATGAATGATGATTTTACATTTTCAGCTATTGCTACATCCCACATGAGATTTAAACTGCATACAAATATACATAAAACAGAAACAATGGCAGTGTTTGCACTCTGCAGGGGGGGAGATTACACAAGCTATTGTTTTGCTATCCAGTATTGGTCGTCCTCCAGTTGGATTGGATTCACTCACCAGATTCTAATATCCTTTTAAACATCACACAGTGAATGGAGCAGAACAGGCTTTTTGAGAATTTGCAACGGCATCAATTCTTTATGTTTATAATATGATGAAATTTTAGGCTACATGTGTAATAGGTTTCAGGGGGTGTTGAATATTCTTGGAAAATGAGCCTGAGGCCAGGCTACCCAAAGCCTATTGCTTGTTTCAATAACTGAGAGGCTTAATTCTTATGGAGGTGCAGAATTTTCTCAGCAGGCTAGATTTTCTTTTGCAACATTCAGGGATGAGGTGCAGTCAATCAACCTAAACTCAGCCCCATTGCTAAAATAAATACAATAAAATACTATTATGGTAAAAATGTTAACCACAATAGAAAATCCTTCTATTTCCAACTTTGACTTATTTTGGTTTGTAGTGTTGATGATCACCTGAAGCCCACGGTTTGTGCTACATTAGTGGAAAAATCATTTTATAGCAGCACTATCTCATGCTTTGTCGCTGGAGGAGATTATTTGGGGTAGTAGTGATGTAACCTGGAGCTAAGCAGATCGAAAACAAAGTCGATCTCCAATAATGAACACACACACACGCACGCACACGCGCGCGCACAGACACACACACACACACACACACACACACACACACACACACACACAGAGGGAGATGCTATTCCTGCCTGCAACTGTTCTCATCTTTATAGATTATGTGATTGGGAACCAGACTAGATAGAAAGAACCTGCGCAGACAGGTTCCTCAGTTTGATGTTGTATTTGTCTTTCGAAGAAAAGTCAAGGGAATTCAGCAACCGCACTGCCTCTGATTAAAAAAAATGTTTTCAAAAGTCAGTGATGTGCACCTAAAGATTATCCAGGACATGCATACTTTATGAAACTGGCAGCTCTCGTGCGTAAATGGCAAGAGTTGCATTGGACTGAATGAATAAGGGGGAGAGAGAGAAACCAAAACAGAGAGAGAGAGAGAGAGAGAGAGAGAGAGAGAGAGAGAGAGAGAGAGAGAAAGTGACGGAGCGACTGAGCAATGTGGTGAGGAAGAGAGAGAGGCAGAGAGAGGGAGGGAAAACGAGAGAGAGGGGTCTGCAAGGCGACTTCGTTGGCAGTGTTTGCCTCTGCCTCTCCAGCAGTGGGAGAAATGTGCGTAACATGCAGCGGAGAGCGGTGATCATCATCTGTGGACCGCCGTGCGCACTCGAAGACGGAGACACACCGAGGGGCGCACCCCGCTCCGCCGAACCAGTCGGGAGCGAGACTCCGGTGAAGCCAACTAGAGAAGCTTGAAGAAAAAAATTAAATAGAAGTGAGGAAAAGAAGGAGAAGTGGTGTGAGGAAAGATGACAGCCCTTCTGATGGTGATTGGGGGTTAATCGCCCCAGTGTTTGGAGCCACTCTGACGCAATTTTGTTATTTTTACGGAATCCCAGACCTCTTCATCACACCTCAGTCGGACTATCAAGTGGGAATTTTGCATGAAGGGATGAATGCTGAATTACATGTGAGCAACAGAACATGAGTCAGTGCGTGTCTGTGAGCTGAGGTGGAGTGTCTCTCTCTCCCGCTGCACGGCTGTCTCGGTCCGCCAAAAAACCCTCCTGCGCCAGGATGCAGCTGCTCAGAGTTGCGTGGGCACTGACCGGAGCAGCGATCTGCTGCTTTCTCATCCTCCTTATTCACTCCCGCCTGCTCAAAGAAGGTAATCACTCAGACCTCCACCGATTTTACATGCCACTTTTATGATGCTTGCAAGTGCCCACCGCCTTTGGTGTAGTTTATATGAAGTTCTCCGCAACAATGATTATAATGCAGAATGTGCCTCGGCGCAACTGCAGTCAAAAATCGACTTTCTTTTTATTTAAGTACAGCTAGAATGAAAATGCAGCCTGATCGACACTAAAGCAGATTCAATTTGCACGAAGCTGAGAAGCTCTGCTATGATCTTCCTCAATTGCAATTGTCCTAAATTGAAGATATTATGCAAGCTGTTCAGAAAAAAGTAGCATAAAAACATCAGTTCACTGTTTGTGCATAATACAGAATTGGTCTAAACGTTTTCAATAGATGGCACTAGAGTCTAGCTTTAGGGTAACATTGAGGTCAAGCGGCTCTAATGTCGTTCCATTATCTTCTATTTGGGTATTCTACTTCTTTTTATGTTCAAGCCGGGGTAAATTTCAAACCCGATTATCATTCACACTCCTCTTAGCGAGGCTCGGTGTTTCAATACACTGCACACAGTATGCCTGACATCATATTCATGCTGTATGGATGGCATAGCCTGCGGACATGGCTGCATTGTGGCAAGTGGTTCAGCTTTTGGGGGGTAATTAATTGAGTTTAATTCGCTGACATCCAGCTGAGTGAATGGCATGTGATTTAATGACTTTGGCAATCAGCAGAAATCCATCAGAACTTAAATGATGTTTCAGTGTGGCAGCTTATTCCTCGTAACAAGCCATTAATTCCACCTACAATGTAGCATAATAAATACAAATCATACCTGTCTACGGGGAGATCTTCACACAGAGGTTGAGTACACTTACTGCTCAAACTCCAAATGAAAGTCAAACGGTGTAACCCAGAGAATTACTGTACTCTATGAACATGGCACAAAAAACAGCACTTAATATTCTCTTTATACATGTATACCCTGGGGCGAGCAGAGTCTGTTTGGCACTTAGGAACGGTCATGGGTTTTCTCTGTGCTGGTTTTCAAGAAGCATGGCTTGGAATGGCCTGCCATCCCCTCTCCGCCTCCGGCCGTAGGCAAATATTCAGGTCAAGCAGTGGCAAACATTCTCTCCTCACCGTGGTGAGTCCATGACTACTGCAGGGTAGGAGAACGTCCAGCCATACTGAGAGGGAAAGAAGAAAAAAAAGCATGTCTGTCAGCCAAAACTGGAGACAAGGGGAGTTTAGGATTTTGTACTGGCACATGTCCCAAAGCTTTCCTTTGGAATTTTAATTTACTGTGGCATGCTAGGCTTTTCTACAGAGGTCAAAAACAGGATTGTGTGGCCACCTAACAGTACAGAAAAAAGTGCTGCTTATGGCTTTGTTAATGCGAGGGACTCTCATTAGATTCAGGCCATCAGCATTGTTGAGCTTGTTGACTGGCAAGGCAATATTTTTGACCTTCACTGCAGAGTTGTTTGTCTGTATCATGTTGTGCTTTTACGCCGAGGTGTTTTTCCCCTAAGCCTGCATTTTCTTGCCTGCTTTTAAACTTGACACTGAATAGCTTTTAACTCTGGGGGAATGCTTATTGCTTGCTCTGTGGCAAGAAGATGCAATTTAAGTTCATTACGGTTTAGAAGGTCCCTTTTACAATTTACTTGTGAGAAAGAGAGTGAGAAAGAGGGACACAAAGTAGGGCTGAGAATATGCTCACTTTGGGCTACAAGAATGGCCAAGGTCAAATACAGCTGTAAGGGCTAATAACATGAACTGATAAAATGAATTCAAAGGACTGAATTAGTGACAGTCTTGTGGGGATGAGGATAATGAAAGGCATGCACAAGGGGCCTAAAAAAGAACAGACCACTTTTAATCTTTCTCACATATTGGTTCATAAGCATTAAGAACATCAGGGCTGTGCAACACTCCATGTGAAACACATATATAGAGGAAAATGAAGAGAAAAAACAAGAAAAATGTATTTTTAGTCTCCTCTTCACCATCGTCCTCCTTATTGATTGCCTCTATCTGTGTTTACATGCATGGGGGGGTATGTGCTACTGCTGGTGATCCAATTGTGTATGCAGGTGGTATGTTATCTGAAGTTAGCCTACCGACAACACATATCCTGAGTTATTATCATAGTTTTAAAGGTGGGAGTGCTAGCTAGCTAGACATCGAAGACGGTGATTTTGTAACAAGAATGCTCACCAAGTACCAAAATGTTACTCCTCTGCCAGAACTTAGATATATCCAGACATGCCAGCGAGTGTATGTTTGGGAGTTGTACACCTCATTGCGTCAGCTCTCTTGCATAATGTGACACGGGATCTCGTGCAGTGAGAAATGAGAATGCAGAGAGGGGTGGATTGAGAATGGAAACATATTAAAACATTATGCATAGGGAATGTGGATGAATTTTGCGCCATAAATTTCTCACACTGTCCACTTCAATAATTCAAGCAATGGAGCAAATCCCATTTTGCTCTTCATTGGCCGAGATATTTGTCACATGGCAATAGAGAGTCTGACAGGTTCATGGAATAGTTCTTGGTTGGGGAATTCTCTAGTGAATTCATGGTGCAGGATAAGGTAAAATACTTAAGACTTTCATTCTAAAAGTGATATGACCATATGTTACTTACTTCTAAAATATAATTTTTGCATGAGCAGCCTTGGGGTTCCAATTAAATAACTTATTTAAAATCTATAAGGCCTGTAGTTCTGTTGTTATACAGTAATATAATTATAAAGATCATGGAGGTTCCAGAGGTTTATGGTTAAATGGACGAAATAGCAGACAATATCTTTTAAGATCACTATTTGTGGAAAATTATCTTTTCAAGTGCATTAGTGTAAATCATGAAGAAATCTGAGAGCTTTCAACTGTAGAGAAGATAAACAGAATAATTTTGAATGACTGATGTGCTTTTGCTTCTTAATATTCCTGGTGCCATTGCCTTTTTGATTGAACACAGAATGATCTGGGCTGTTACCAGTGAGCATTAGTCGACAACTTTGTTTAACAAAACAGATTTGTGTTTTGGGATGAATACTTTCATAAGGTATCTGAAAAAACAGGCTTTTTAGGACAGATAATACAATTTAATGTCAAGTAGATTTCAATCAAGCCAGCTCTTTTACCCAATGTGGTGTTATGAAGAGAATCACCAGTGAATGTCTCTACTAAACTCCTTTTTAACTGTACTCATTTTGCCAGTAGACACCATCGCAGTTTCATACTTCAAAGAGAGGCATATTGGTAATGAGTGAAATTTTCTTTTTATTTATTCATAAAGCAGTGTGTCTGAACACCCCAGTGGCCTCTCAGCATCATCTGCCCACCCCCAAACCCCAAAGAGGCCACCAGTCTGCCTGACGACTGCATTTATTGATCCTCAGGTGAAACCACAGGGTGAACCATAATAAGCTGAAGTGACAGAGATATGTGCATTAATACACAACACCTGAGACCAGGCAACCAAAAGGCAGTGTTCATTTACCACAGACAGAGGCCCAGTCCTGGGGATCCTCCTTAAAAAGATATGGATTAGGCATTCTGTGTAGTGACAGCTCTGCTCTGAGCCTCAGGCAGATTTGGGTCAAGCAGTGTCAAATGCTTTGTGTCATGTACATCCCCATGTACATGTACATGGGTTATAGAGAAAGGAAAGCCCTGTCATGGCTTAAGTTATGAGTTAGTTATAGTATGTCAAGTAGTTGAGCTCAAAGGACTTAAATAAGGACATACAAAAGACGTAAATATCCCTTACAATAATCAGCAATCTCTTGATTTATTGAGTGACAGTAGGGGTAATCACTTTTTTGGTCTCATCAGTTTGGGTGCACCTTCCTATAGGTTGATGGTCACTTTTCAGGCCTTTCTTTTCAGTTAAAGCCAGTGGCTGCTACACTCGGCAGCCTCTGACAATGACCTGGTGGCTTGCTATAGTGCCCACCCTTGAACTCCCATCTCTTCAGGGGCCCCACGGTTTATTTGGCCACAAGACCTCTGCAGCCCTCCTCCACTGGGAGCACTCATGCTGTCCAGCCCTGTAGCACTACTTTAGCTGCCTTGTGTGTGTGTTTCAACATTTTCCATTCCTGCAGTCTCCCAAGGCACAGTTGGCAACCACAAGACCAGGTCTGGCCTGAGATTTTTTGTCATGATATCTGGCAGAAAGATGATTGATCCACCTGCATCTTCCTGTCATGGGCTCTGTCCAGCAGGCTTGATTCCCTTCTTGTATTTGGAAGCTTTGGGAATTGTCCTGCTGGTATGAAGGCGGTGTTAGATAAGCCAGCTATTGGGGAAATAGGGTGTTGGCAACAGTTCTCCTTTTCTCAAGGATACTTTCCAGTTCCTGGAGAACCTGATTATGTCTCCAGGTATAGCACCTTTTGGACTGGTTTTGCAGCTGGTAAAGATGTGCTTTAGAGCCGCCATTTTTTGCAGAGCGGACATAATAGATTTTCTCCAATCCACTGGTTTTGGTATTTAGGAGTGGAAATCACATTGTTGGTGGCTCTCATGATGAAATTAATTCTGCTTCCCTCCATCTCAAACAGATCTTTGTGGTTGCATTTTCGGTGCTCCAGATTTTCGCATGTTGTCCTTGTTTGGCCTGAAAGACTGCCGTTGCACCTTGCATTGCCTCCTCTTGCTAGTGGACCATAGCAACTGCCAGTTTTCGCTACTGGGTAGCTGTTGCTTTGTGCCAAGCGGGACAACTTGTCATGAGACCAAAATCTCCCATGCTGCACCTGACCTACACTGTCTCTGTGCCTGAGAGCATATTTTGCTTAGTCTACAACCTCAGATG
The DNA here is from genome assembly GCF_963691925.1 of Scomber scombrus. Classification (NCBI taxonomy): domain Eukaryota; kingdom Metazoa; phylum Chordata; class Actinopteri; order Scombriformes; family Scombridae; genus Scomber; species Scomber scombrus. Next base: position 8,946,352 of record NC_084991.1, read on the forward strand.
GGGTCAGCTTGGGAACATTTTCTTGTATCCCAACATGTTTAGACTCAGACAGGGTCATATTCAGCCTTACCTTGGTGTACTTGTATGCTTCAGTGAGGCTAGAGACAGGCAGTGCAAGTGCACCATTCCCATCCAAGTCGATACTTTTGAGGTAACGTGGATGTCCAAGCCACTTCATGCAGGAGCTGATTGTTTTCTCCAGCTTCTTGACTTTGGTAACTTGGAAATCTCATAGACTGTCAGAGGCCACTTCAGATGTGGAAAAAGCGCAAACAGCAGGCAACACAGTTTCAGCTTGCCAGAGTAACGTCTTGTATATACTGACTAGTCCTTTGATGGTTTCTTCCCTAATTTGGATGTTCTGGTCTGTGTCTTTGAGGCTTGCATTGTACCACCACCCCAAGCTCTTGATAGGCAATTCTGACATTGTTTGAATGGATGCGTTGTACATGTGGAGTCTCTGTTTGTTTCCCTTTAACAATGGATGTGCTCCTGCATTTTCTTGGTGGAAACCTCATTCATGCCCACTTTATGTTTGACTGCACTTTTTCCAGCAGTCACCTTGTGCATGCAACAGTTGAGGTCAGGGTGGACATGTCATCCATCTCAGCACAAATGGGCGGTAGTAACACTTTAGAAGGACCACTTTTAGGACCGGTGGCACATCTGAAGATGCTCTCTGATCATTAGTGTATGCAGTTTTCAGGTGGTCTTCAAGATCTCTCATTTTAAGTGATTTAGATTGATTTTTGATTAGTGTTTTGCCCTCTGCTGCTTTCCCAGGTGATCTTTTATGTGTTTTTTGAGGAGGTTGATACCAACTCTCTCCTACAGTGATGCCTTCCTTCACTGTATCTTCAAGTCCTTTTTTCCCTTCTCTTAAGTAGCTTCTTTCTTTCAGTATTTGTTGTTTAGCTTACACTGATTTTCATTGAAAAAAGCTAATGAAAAAAAGGAAACCAATATTAAATGAAAAGAAACTTCTGTAGTCAAAGGTTGTGTAGCTTGCATGTCACACAAGAAGCTGATGGGTGCACTTTTATTTTAAGAGGTCCTAGTGGAACAATGCCTAATCAGGTCACCTTTAAACATCCCTCAACTCAAAGCTCAGGTCACTGCAAGAAAAAGGCCATGCTTAGTTGCCTGTGCATTCTACAATGCTTTAAATTTGGGGTACCCTCCCTTGCAACCTTCAAGATGTGACCTCATTGCCCGCCAATGGCTAGTCAATTCCTCTGGCTCTTTAGCAGGAATGGGATGAGTTCTACAAATGCAAATTCACAGGATCATTAGCTTTATGCACCAAATTTGTCAAGCAATGGATGGTTATGTAAGATACTGCAGGACTGGTAAACAACTGTTGTTTATATTGACAGTTGTTAGTGTTTCTTTACGCCATACTATCATTTTCCTGTTTTTATTCTTATTGCAGAGATTTCAGTCCAACTATTCCACTCATTTAGCCATCTGTGACTGTTTGATTTTTTTTCCATCAGAATATTAATTCAGTTTGTGCTAAAGAAACAGAATGCAAAATGCTTCAGGCAGGCTCAGTCTTTTAAAAGGCGTAGTTGTTTGCCAACCATCACCTGCATCTAAAAGATGTAGATGTTTAATCACAGCCAAGGCCGTAGCGAACTGCAGTATAAGACTTGAATATGACTTAGAGATACAGCAGCAGAGGTGTAGTCATTAAGTATTTCTTCCTTTTTAAGCATCTATTATTAATCTGCAGAAAGAAGGGATTTTAGAGAACTTAGTCCTAAAGCACAGCTTTAGGCTCAAGTGACATAAAGATAATATGCGTGTATTTAATGCCGCAGTAATACTCCTTTAGCATACTGAAGCAATGTAGATGCCACAATCACAGTGTTCTACTTGGCAAATCCTTAATGATTTCAAATCCCTCACAGCAATGGTACACATAGGTAAGCAGAGCATTCCTCTGTGTGTAATCTGCTGTAAACCGATTTAAAGTGAGCACAATTTATCTTTAATGGTCAGTATCAGCTGTAATCCATAAGGGTAATGCACATTAATCAATTGCTTAATTGATTCATTACTTAAAAGGTTTGTTAATTAATTCAGTTCAATGAATCAATCACAGTTGCAGCAGAAACCTGTGGTGGTTTTTCAAGGTAATCTAAACCTACTCCAAACGACCCCCTTGTGTCCTGTGTCCAGGGGCAGTTTCTATAAGTGTGTGTGTGTGCGTGTGTGTGTGTGCGTGTGTGTGTGCGTGTGTGTGTGTGCGTGTGTGTGTGTGTGTGTGTGTGTGTGTGTGTGTGTCTGTGTGTGTGAAATTGCCAATATTTACTCATGGTACTGTTTTTTTTTACAGTTACTATCGATTGTTGGACAGTAAAAAGTGTGCACTATTGCACCCTGTTTTCCTAAAGTCCTATTGATTGCATTTTGGCAGTGCTGTGGGACAATAAAAAGGCAGTGGTTGGAGTTAGAATCTAATGAAAAGCTGGCTGCGAGGATCCTCTTTGGGTTCCAGTTTTACTGGAGAGACTCATTGGCCTTTGGAAATAGTGATGTCAGAAAGACATTGACCCAACACACTTCATTCCTGCCCTTCCAACCATGAAGTGTCGCCTAAAATTCCCAGAGGTCCTTCCAATTCAAGCGTGAAGACACAGAATTAAGCTACTCTGTCTGTAAAACCTTGAATCAGCAAGGACATGCAATGCTACGTCTTCCATCCTCAGATGATGGTGATAAAATGTGTAACACATGCAGTAGATTGTGGCACAGAACAGCAAGCTAGCACAGATTGCTAGATTGGTTTCTGTGCTTGTCCTGGACGTACAGCTAAGATGTGGAAAAAGGATTGAGTGATTTTAATAACTGCAGCTGTATCCTTAATTAAAACCTCATGCAGTAGCCAGAGAGTGTGTTTTGGTCACTGCAATCTGATAGAGCTCCGCTGTATAAATTAGTCATGCGGGTGCGTATACACACACATAGAGGATGGAATGGAGGAGGAGGAGGAGCAGTGTTTGGCAGACATACTGAGTAAGACAAGGAGAAGGAGGGCCAGTAGTTTGAGAGGTTAGAGACTAGCAGGGCTATTTGTCTACCGGCTTGTCAGCTGGTGGGAGAAAGATCCTCTCAGATCAGCGTTTTCCTCTAAGGAAGGGCGGATTCCTCTGGGCCTATTCTTGTAACACTGGCAACATGTCCATCATGACCATCTCTCACAGAGAAGATGGTCCCTCCCCTTAGATGATCCAACTCAAGCTTATGGTGTATTTATCAAGATATACAAGCTTACAGAGTGCTGATTTAAGGGAACTGAGCTGGACCCTCTGGACGCTTTATTCATAGGCTAACTCTCCAGACTATTGATTCTCTGACCACCAGGGTACTTGAGTGTGATACATCCACACATTCTTGAGGAAATGATGGGTGAGAAGTGTGCTTACCCTTCTGCGGTTTCAATTTGTGCTGTCCTGCTGTGTCAAAGGTATAGATGAGGTCATTCCTCTGTTCGATCAATCACCGTGTCTTTGTTCATCTAGCTGATCAATAGCTACTTAAGAAGTTTGATCTGCATTGTGCGTGAGATCACAGTCATTTGAATGGATTGAGAAACAAGGTTTTTCTCTCTTCACAAAAGCTTGGCCCTGGAGGCCATTGTGACACGAATGTGGTGTCTATGATAACAGGCTTGGTCATGCTTTATGGATCCAGTGCGTTCGAAACGTTTTTTTCCATTTTCATCTGACAGAAATGCAGGTTTAATCTGACATTAGCTTGGCGATAGTGCATTAGCTTTTCGTGTCAAAGAGGCCGAATATTACCGATGCTATGCTGCTCCACCGAAACAAATTGCATGTTACTCTTTAGAAAACTAATGGAGGCTTTATCGATTCAAACAAGGCCAGCCACTTGCTTTGTCTCGGCTGTCAGATTGTGTCTAAAGCAATTTCATAAAGATCATTATTTTCTTTCTCGGGATGTCTTGCAGCTAAACAAGATCCTCCTTCGTTCGTTCCTGCCTTTTGTGCTGCTTACGGCGGCGGCTCTTATGCTCCAATTGAAAATGAATTAGAATAGAATGCCACATAATGAAAATCACTAAAAAACATTGGCACGTCACATCCCCTTAGCTTGTTGCACCCTTGAATAGATTGCTTGTGGGGTTCCAATTCCTATTTTCGATCTAACACAGTAAGAGAAAATAGGTTTAGCCCACTGTAAAGGACAAGCCGTAACATTATGGGTCATAACAAGCGTTGTCCCTCATTTATCTTCTAATGTCATTAGACCATGCGGAGGGAAAGGTGCTGACATGGATGTTAGTCATGCAACAAAGCGAGATAACTCAACACGTTCACTGCACTTATGGTGATCAACGTTGGCATAATTGAGGAAGCTGGTGAGCATTACGATGTCAAAATGTGATCCAACAGGTTGCTTGAATAACATTATTCAAATGATTGCATGTTTTCTCTTGTTTACTCATTGGAACATCTTGTCTTATGAAGTTGTGGAGTATTTATTAAAAACAGAATCTGTGATGCGTTAAATTCAAAACACAGAGCTCAAACTTGCTATCACGCCCAAATGTATTGATGTGTTTTGTACTGCACGGACTAAGACTAAAACAGTGTAAAATATCAAAGCTTTAAGATGGTTAAACAGGCATATATTTTGAATTCTGCTGTGTTCAGAAAAACTGAAAACGCTGATCATTTTTAAGTTTGTGACATTGCCTTTTAGTGGCTTTTTTTTTTGCTGAGATTTGTGCGTCTGTTGCTTTTGCAGTAGAGCTGGAGTTTTAGCAGAATCTCCTGACTTCTCTCTCTTCTTTTTTAATTTTTATTTTTTACAGTTACATCGTTGCTACATATAGTTTTATGCTCACATTTAAAGCTCTATCGATACAAAAGCAGGGAGGGAAAGAAGAAGAAAAAAAGGAAAGCAAAACAGCCAGCGATTCTGCTTCATCATAATCATTACGGTCCATTCCACATGGGGGATAGGAACTTCATTATTGTACCTGCAGGGACTGTTAAAACCAAACTCATGAATACAGAAAGCTTTCTTCTGTGTCATGTTGTTTCTTTACAGTAGTGCTGCTCGGGAATTTTTAAAGCCACATTCTTCACTTAAAAGTAATACATGTAGAATATACACTGTGTACACAATAATTCACAAGCTATGTTATATATTCACGGCTATGGATGCTAAACCAGGCAAGGTTTGCAAGGTGTCTGTTTGAGCTCTAATAGAAGTATGTATTAGGGGGCAGGCGGGTCACTGCTTTTTCAAATCTAGTGTTTCATCATCTGAGAAGTAATGTACATTTTTCTATTTGATATGTATTGATGTGCATTGATGTGATCTGACTCTGCGACACATCTTTCCCTCTGTCATAACATTGACTTAGCTAGCCTCCTCCTCTCTCACGCTGTGTGTTCACGTCCTCCAATATTCCATTTTTCAGAGGTTATTATCACCAAGAAATTCACAGTAAGGGCATGAATCAGACGTACCCTTGATAGCATTTCACCGCACAGTGTAAAACACAAAAAAAGATGGAAAAAAATCATATTTTAATAATCATATGTATTCAGCAAATGAAATATGCCAGGCTTGCACATTTGCCTTGCTGAACAGACAATAAATTATACCTTGTGCGCTGGCACATAAGCCCAAGGATAATACCACATCCAATGAGTTGAAAGGAAATAGGGCTTGTGGGATGCAGGAAACAGAATGCCCTTGCTTAAATCAAACGGCGGGGAGAAGAAACATTGACATGTAGGTCCTGTTGGTGCGTTTTACCTCCTGCATGTGTTCTGCCGTGCTACAGTGCCCATCTGCGCCGTGAGATTGGCATGTAAACAAGCAGCCTCGCCCCTTCTGCAGAGGTTTGTTGCCAAATCCCAGGTAGACGTCAAGGCCGCAAATGTCTGCGCACATCAAGTTAACTTGGCGATTTCCAGCGACGATACAAATGCAGACATATGCATACACACGCACTCACAGTCCTGCAAATATACACCAGAGCTTGACAGACTGTATGCACTATCTCGTGTTTGCTTTAGTACATTGCAAAGCAAAATTCCTGTAGCTCCAAGTCTAATTTATCAAACAGACTGTGTGAGTTTGTGGCGTGGTGTGTGCGTATGTGAAGTTTCATCATACATTCCAAACACACACTCTTCTTCAAGATAGTGAATAAATGCTGCAAGCAAGTGTAGATGTGCACACACAGGCACAGAGGCAGCCGTGTATACATATGCATATAGAGCCACAAAGGGTCACTTGCCCACACACATGCATACACACACACATACACACAAACACACACTTGTACACACAGAGTGTGGCAGGTTGTTATGGGACTCCAGAGAGGATGAAATATTGCTGCAGAGGCCACACACATGCACACAGTCCACATTGAAGCACACACATATATACCCACACACACACACACAAAAACAACCCAACACACACACACACATCGAGGTATCACTGAAGCAATCTTGTCAAAGATGGAGATATGTGTGAACAGAAAAGGCATCTGCTACTTCTTCTACATGTCAGCGGCTTGATAACCTGACACATAACATGCATATTCACATACACACACACACACACACACACACACACACACACACACACACACACACACACACACACACACACACACACACACACACACACACACACACACACACACACACCACATCCACAAAATGTTAGCATCATCTGTCATTTGGTTGCCACACACTGACAGATACAGTACATTCCAGTTATCATCTGAGGACTTGACATAATCTCACACACACACACACACACACACACACACATACACTTAATACACAGCCCATCTGACATGTAGGCAGACAAAAAAAAGGCAGAACTGACATCATGGAGGAAGTACAGAAGTAAAAACCAGTGACATCTCAGCCTTAATAGTGTCTGATAGGTAAACAGAGCATAGCCACCCACCTGCCTTTTGGCCCAGGTGGAACCACTTGGGCAAATTGCCTCCTTAATTGATGGACTTGAACTGGTTGTGTGTGTGTGTGTGTGTGTGTGTGTGTGTGTGTGTGTGTGTGTGTGTGTGTGTGTGTGTGTGTGTGTGTGTGTGTGTGTGTGTGTGTGTGTGTGTGTGTGTGTGTGTGTGTGTGTGTAACTGCTGGGGTTTCTGTCGGTGCCTGTGGCTAGGGGAGCAGTAATAGTGGAAAGAGAAATCTGTCAGCCGGTAATGAAATAATTGGCACAAACGGTTACACATGCGGGCTTCCGTACACACACGCACACACACACACACACACATACATGCACACACAATTGCAATTTCTGATGCAGATAAATACACACACGTGCACAGACACAGGCTTGAACATTCTCATAGATTTGCAGTCTCTTCTGTGCACACATACAAAAACACACACACACACACACACACACACACACACACACACACACACACACACACATACACACACACAGCTCCAACCATGAGTACAGATAACAGCCTAGTGAAGGAGCCTGATGCACCATTTCCTCTGGTTGTAGCTACAAATGAACTAACCCAGTTGCTGAATATGGACAGACTGTGACAGCAAATGAGGCGGAAAGGAACAGACGGATAGAATGTAGAGAGACGAGGAAGAAGAGGGAAAAAAGGAAGGATACTCTCTATATTTATACACTGAGAGGAGAGGAGTTAAAGTGCATGAAAGAGAAGAAAAATAGTAGGATGATGACGGAGGAAGAGGGGAGAGTATGAGACAGACGGAGAGAGAGTCACAGGTTGTTGCCGATGGGTTGCTTCCTGAAATAAATTCTTTTTGGGGGAGGGTTACCATGGCAACTCAGGTAACGGCAGACAGGGATTGGTTGTGTTAGTAACTGGCACCAAGCACTGAGAGAGAGAGAGAGAGAGAGAGAGAGTGAGAGAGAGAGAGAGAGGGGGGGGGGGGGGGAGGAGAGGAAAGCATCCAAATTCTGTGTACAGTTTCTATCCTTGTAGGATTTTTACTCTCTTTAGGATTATCCAGTTCATCTCTTAAAATGAGGACTAAGATTATTAATCAGCTTTATGTCATTTCCTCTCAGTAAAAGACCCTAATATACTGCACATGCTAAGAGTTAATCAGATCTTAAGATGCTTAACATTGTCAGTATTTTGAGTGTGACACGTAAGAGGTCACAGGTTCAGTTTAAATTAAAGGTGCAGAATGTCGAATTTAGTGGCAACTAGCAGAATGGACATGGGAGAAATTCAATATAATATTCATAAGAATGTTTTAATTAATGTATAATCAGAGAATTAGGATTTGTGTGTTTTCGTTAGTTTAGAATGAGCCCTTTATATGTACATAGGGAGAGGGCCCTCTTCCACAGAGCCTGCCATGTTGCACCGCCATGTTTCTACAGTAGCCCAGAACAGACAAACCAAACACTGACTCTAGAGAGGGCCTTTCATTTTTTTGTGAGTTTCGCGGCCACTGCAGATTCTCCTACATGCTTGTCTAGAGGGGTAGGGTGAGGGGATGAAGGGTATTTAATTGGTTTCAATCTGCAACTTCACCGTTACATGCCACAAAATCCCATACACACTGCACCTTTAATGTGCTTAATGTCAATATTACAGAGAGAATCAAAAACTATCCCTCCCTTTGAGTTTTATGGCTGGAATATTATTACTAAAAATAGAGACTATTCCCAGTGCTTCATAATTAAAAATGTAAAAGTGATCACTTTGCAGTGAGAAGTTTGGTTTTTTATTTATGCAAAGCCTTACTTCAGAGTTCCACTGGCGCTCATGCTTAATTTCTGCAAATTAAAACCCCTCAGACATCACTATAATAGAAGGTCTCATACCAATATCCTCAATCAAAGCTTAAATATCAAACAATATCTAATTGTAAAGCATAACATAATTATCATACTAACCCTTACTAGCAATTTGTATTCGGTGTCATTTTCTTTAATTGTATCTTGTATTGATCTTTTTTGAGTAATAGATCCATTGTTTGTGAATTCATTGTTATCTGGACTTTTTGAACCCATTATGGGAGGACAAACAACCTGTTCCACTTGGGGTAAAGGTGAAATACGTTAATGAGGCATCGGTCCTGCTGCCTGTCTGCACATTCATCAGTCTCTGCCTCATTATTTCAAAACCTAATCAGAGAAAAGTCACACTCTGTTAAAAATAAAGTTAAGATGAAAGATTTTCCTGGCTATATTGATTTGTTTTGTACTATAAATACATTATTTTGTTGTTTTATGAACTTTATCTTTTTTTTGTTCTCCTGACCACTGATTAAGTCTCCTCCTATGTCATTACGGTTTAAAAAAGTATATATACATATATATATACATACAGTATATAAACATTTGCCTTAATTCATTCTCATTCAAGCCATTGTCACATTTTGCGGTACGTGGGGATGTTCATGTCGAGAGCTGGTTACATTTACTCAACATCCTCAAAATAACCGCACAATGGTGCTGTACAAGTACATGTGTCTTGTAGTGTTGCCCTGGGACTGTGTGTGTGTGTGTGTGTGTGTGTGTGTGTGTGTGCGCGTGTGTGTGTGTGTGTGTGTGTGTGTGTGTGTGTGTGTGTGTGTGTGTGTGTGTGTGTGTGTGTGTGTGTGTGTGTGTGTGTGTGTGTGTGTGTGTGTGTGTAATAAGTGTAGTAGATGCAGATGTGGGGAAGCATTGCCGGTGAAAGTCCCCGCAGGGGTCTGTGTATAAGGTTGTGTAATGTCTGCGCAAGTGCATGCGTGCGCATGTGCAGGCAGGTGTTCTTCCATGCATCCCTGTGTATTCATGTGCACTTGCCTATATGCAATTGCATGTCATTACAGGCTCCAGTCAATGCGTTCATTCCCATTGTGTGTGTATGTGTGTGCACATGGGAGCCTGGAACACACAGCCAGTCAATAATTAGCACAGACAGCAGGGGGAGGACGATGAGAGAAAACAAGATGGAAAACAAGAGAAAAAAAAAAGAAAGAAAAATAAAAAATAATAAGTGCAGCAAGCGTAGCTGAGTCCCCCACCCACCCACCCACCCTCTGGTTACCGTGGAAATCCAGATAAGGATGTTTCCTCTCTTATTCCGTTAACAGGGCTCTGCATTGGCTCTGACAGAGCCTGAATACCAATTACACTACCCTGGCACCTTCTCCACTAGAGACAGAAATAGGGAGTTGTGGGAGCAACAAAGAGCAACGGTAGGGGCAGAGAGGGACACATGGAGAGGGACAGACATGAGATGAATGCAAGGACAGAGGGACACAAGATTCGGTTGACCATATAATATGATGGCAAATGAGGATGGACCAGAAGGGAAAGGGAATATAGTGCAAATGAGTAAGAAGAGAGTGATAAAAGGAGGAGTATGTGAGAGTTTTGGGAGCAGTAAATGACTAGAACTTAACTCTATCAACGCACACTGACTCTCTGTCTGCAACTTTTCATTCTCTCAGGCATCATAACAAGCTTTCCCTCTTGCCCCATTGTGTCCTTTACCATTTTCTATGAAGTTAAAGCTGTTTTCTTTGCATCTTAAAGTAACGTCTGACCATGGCCGGTAATAATAACAGAGGTCTGATGATAGCTCTGGTGTTGAAGTCGATGAATAATTTATCATTTATGCCGCGCCGCAGTGAGCACATAGTCTCCATTAAAGCACATTGACTGTCTGTGCTCCAGCTCTAGCCCCTGGCTTTATTACTAATGCACACATGTGTGCCCACATGCGGACAGACATAGACACACTTCAATGCATGCACACACACACACATATTCATAAATGGAGAACTTACTCACTTGTCATGCTCTCATCTCTCCTTCTCCTTGCTCTACCTCCTTATTTCCTTCTCTTTTGTTGTGCTAAATGCTGCTGCTATAGTAAGCAGTGCTGTTTCCTCTGTGTTGCCAAAAACAGGGTGCGGGCTTAGAACTCAGGTTGTGATGAACTCTTAAAAGAAATGCATACAGACATTCTCAAGTCCTTAGAGAAGCGCCACAGTGAAGTAGGCAGTGCCAAAGTGCCAACCTTGTGTCACCACTTGCTGTGATATACAATACATTTTTTTCTTTCTCTTCCTGTATCTCTCTTTCCTCTTTTGCTTCCCTGTCTCTGAATGGCTGCAGCAGTTTTTTTTTCTTTTATAGGAGTCAATTGCCAGGCGCTACCTTTGTGACTAGCACAAAGACTTAGCTGCGCCGCACCATCAGCTCCTGCTTATCCAGTTATTGTGGAACGCCTTGTGTACAGGCACATACTGTGGTTCTCAGCTGCTTTGGAAGTTATTGTCCTCCTCCCATGTATTTGACTGCGTATTTAGCATTCTGTGTTTTGTTGAATGAAATGATATATTTTTTGCCTGCAGTAAGCAGGTTTACACAGTGGCTTCATGTAGATAGACATGCAGGATGAAGTTGAGCAGTTTAGTGAAATGATTTCACCATCACACTTGACTTTTTTTATAGAGCCCTGTGGAGTTTCAGAGTTTCATAATCTACATATCTGTAGCGGTAGAAACTGGCACGATAGTTAATTGGTTGTAAAATATTTATTGCCCAAACTTAAAGCTGTCATAATTCTACTTTATAGACAGGATTCTCTTTCATTAAAAATATTAAAAATTTAAATTAAGGACTTATTCCTTGTTGTACCAGTGGAGGTTATTTTGCATTGCTGCCATTTTGATTAGCAGTCTTTAAAACAGATTGGGGGATTTGAAAGTCATTTTTAATTCCTCTGACATTCTTTGGAAGGGGGTCACATCAACTGCCTCTAACAAGGTTGCATAAGCTAAGTAAAATAATTTCACAGTGACTCACATGCATGAGAAATTAAGTTTTTTTCCTCTACCCAGCAATGGTAGGAGTTTAATTAGCTCTGTCACATATATTGCAGTGATTTTTATTGGGGCTTTATGTAGTTTATCTAAATTCACAACCTTAATATTTAGAATAGTGAAGGTTAGCATTAAGGTAATGTCATATCTGTCAAAAAAGAGTAACTACATTTAAATGAAATTATTCTGGAGTGACCAACCTTACTCAAGCATTTTGGCTACCTAGACAATTATAACTATACACAACAAAATCTTCTCTTTAAAATGAATTTGTTTTCCGCAGGTTTCTGCATAGTGTCCGTTCCAATGTGCACCTCTTTCCTGCAGGGAATATTCCAAAATATTTCTTTTTTTCCCCTTCTTTTTTTCTTAATGTGTCTCTTCTCCTGCCTGGCTTTCCTGCGCCTGAGGCACCAGATTGCGATATCTCTGCTACCATGGGGTGGGCAGTAGGTGTGTTATCACTGTTGACACACTTTAAGAGGCACCACACATGCACAAATGACACACACATACAGGTACTGCATTGCACAGATAAAAAAGATTGTGACTCTCTCCTTCCCAGTGTAGCTGGGGGCAAAGGAGAGACAAACCACACAGTCACACCCTGAAAATGATAGAAATGCCATTTCATATTTCCCAAATTATTCCCCACTGGCAGTTCAGTTCTATTTGGTTTGGTTATGTTCAGATTGTGCTTTGTTTTTTCAGTTTTACAATGTTTAAAAGCAGATCATGGACAATTTATTTTTTGTGTGTGCCCTTACATGCTTGTGTTCCCTTCTGTTGTGCTGTGTGCATTCTGTTCATCATACCAGCAGCCAGGTTATCTCCTCCTTTATCATTATCTCCTACACTAGCTCATAAATCTGCGTGCTGATACCGCCGCTCCAGCGCACTAATGCATATTCATAACGGCAGCACCTAAATATTCATGAGCAAATGTCTGGCCAAACAGCTTCCCCCGCCAGAAAAGTGAAATATAAGAAACAGTTTGCCTTTTTATGTGCTTGTTTTCGCTGTTTGTGGCAGTGGGTGGGGAGTTTTGGAAGAGATGATGTATTTGCATGTCTCAAGGAGAATTATGGCTGCAGAAGTTTCCCTCCAACTATGCAGGCGACTTCACCGAGGTAGCTCCCACTTGATTTTTTGCTTTTTTCCCCCAAAATTGTCCAGGGGCTGGTAGTTGAAGGTGAAAAATGAGCAGAGTAACTTTTGATAGGTTTATTTTGCCGAGGTGGTGCACATACATCACTGTGGCAACAATAAATGACAGATTACCATGCAAATTGAAGATGCATCACTAATACTTTTTTTTACTACCAAAACAAAACCGTAAACGTAATGTATTTTATCAGTTGAAATCAAGTGGCCCTCTGATACCTTTCAGACTGTCGTACTGCTGCAAAATATTTTAATCAGATCTACTTCATTCATTGCAGATCTAAGCTCTTTTTGATGCTTTCTTTTTCCCACTCTTGTGTATGTGCACCAAATGTCATCACCTCACTATCACATGTCGCCTTTGACTGTTAACCTTGGTTAAAACCTTTCCTTCTCATTCTTCTGTAGACAGTGGAAATTAGACAAACAGGAAAAGACCAAGTTCAGTTCAGAGATGTCATCTGTTCAAAAAAAAGCTGAGACAGGCAAAAGGTTTTTTCTTCTTTTCTTTCATTTATTCACTTCAGTTATTCACCGGATGAATAACTTGATAGCAGATTGACGGCAGATGTAGTGAATGGGAGGTGAGGGATGCAAGGTTGTCAGGATCCTGTCATTTTTACATTAGTCGGACAAGTGTTTGCAACAGGAAATTTGCAGCAAGAACGCCACAAACTCAGTCATAGCAGATAACACATCTAGCACATTTGTCACCACTATAAGATATCTGACATTTAAAATCTTAGTGCAAGCAATGCTGCACATTTTAACCTTTATCCCGATGCCTTTTACTTTAGAAGTAATGAACAACAGTGTAGTTCGTCGGCACTCTGTGTGTTGCAAAGGAAGCCAAGCAACTCAGACTGGGTTACATGCAGATATCAAAAACTGCCAACATAACCCGATGTTCATCTTCTTTCCTTTTAATATCAAACCTTTCATTTTAACTCTTCCTCTCAGTAACAGTACAAGGGACAGCTACATCCTGGATATTGATAAATGAGCGCCTTTTAGCAAACCTGATGATTCAAGCTTAGCTGAACAAAATGGCTTGGATTATAAGATTGGGGTAACTGCTAAGTAACCCAATTATATTGCAAAAAAAAGGCCTCAGGGGAATTCCTCTATTAATGGCTTCTTCCCGACTGATGTTTAATACGCTGTGAGTTTTCCATCTCTTGCAGTTTCATTTGACTTCAGCCTCTAACATAGAAACTGTTCTATATTACACAGTGCCATGTTTATGTTTATATTGCAACTACTATAAGTTACTAATGAAGGAGACTGCACTGTAAGTCGACATGGTTTTCTGCTTAAGAAACTGCATCATGGATAGCAGCTTCATCCTCACTATTTATTTATGGAGATATAAATAAATAAACATTGCATCTATAGCATCTGTGTAGTGTTGTTGCATTTTGTTTATCTGAGAAATGGATGCTGGAACAAAGCTATTTTTATACCGCTTTTATTCTACACCTTGGGACTACGAACCTCCGTCCGGTAGGAAGAAGCGTTGTAATTGTACCAGTGTTTTACCTATTACTATACAGGCCCAACAAGAACCGCAGGCCTAAAGACACATCTCTTTTAATTTCTTGAGCTCCCGATATAGGAGAAAAACAACCTGTTCCTCTCAGGTCAAAGGTGAAATATGTTAATGAGGCATTTTTTCTGCTGCCTCTCTACATTTTCATCAGTCTCTGCCTCATTATTTCAGAACCTAATCAGAGAAAAGTCACACTATGTTGCAATTAAAGTTAAGATGAAAGATTTGGCCTGGCAATGTTAATTTTTTTTGAACTATTAACTAGTATCTTTATGTTATTTGTTCTCCTGACCACTGATTAAGTTGCCTCCTATGCCATTACTCACTCAGACCACCCCCCACTACCACCATCCCAAAGCAGCCAACCCAGAAGAAACACTGTCTACCCTCTGTATCGCAAAGGAATTTAAAATGCACCAACATCTGTGCAATGGAAATTTACATGGTTGTAACTCAGTGTGGAATGAAAAGCTGTAAAAACAATCTAACATTATAGACCCCAAAAGGTTATAATTGCAATAGTTATTTGTTCGCCAGTTTTTTTTTTAAGCTTTGGCTCATATCAAGAAAATCTCCAGTATAGAATCCTTTGGCAGGTAGAAGATTCAGAAGCCGTTGCCAGGATTAAATGCGCCTTTTCAGTCACAAAATCACTTGACAGTCACTCGCACTCTTAGCCCACATTGTCTAATTCTGTTATTGTACCAGCACAAATGCAGCTCCTCTTCTGAAATTAAGACATAGGACTGTTGTGTTACTTTGACAAAATGACAGTGCCTGACAGCTTGTCCCTGCATTTGACAGCCCAACGTCCCTCACATCCCATTCGCCCCAGGAGGCGTCATATGGACCAAATTATTCATCTGCAGAACATTTGAAATAGAGAAAAAAAAGCAGAGCAACAGATGACTTTCTTCCTCTTTTTTTTTCTTCTATCACTCAGATAGCATTCATGAGTATGGGTATTTTAGTTTCCAACAAGCCAAAAACTGCCTGAGTCAGTAACATGGTGCTTTGAGGGAACGTAGTGTGTGTGAGTGTGCATGTACTTGAATGAAAGCCACCCTTAACAATAGTCCGACATGAGATGAGCTATGTGCTTCATACCCTGCATAGTTGTCTCATTGTCAGTCAGTCAGCTGTCAGCAGCATTATTGCGATGATTAGGAAAAGGCCTTTTGTTCGATAGAGAGAATCATCTCTATTAAGCCCTTGATTCAGAGGAGAGGAGAGGAGAGGAGAGGAGAGGAGAGGAGAGGAGAGGAGAGGAGAGGAGAGGAGAGGAGAGGAGAAGAGAGGAGAGGAGAAGAGAGGAGGAATCTGATGAAATAACGTAGGTCATGGCACAGCCCACACAGTTATTTTTACTGGTTTTCTGGTTTTCCATATCTCCTTTGTCTCCTTTCTCTCCCTTTCTCACTCTTTCCCTTTTCATCTGCCTTGCCTGATCTCTCCCTCATTTTATTCCGCTACATTTTCCCTCTGTCTCTGACTTGTCATGCCTCCATCTGTCCATCATTTCTCTTTTCCTCCTGCTCTTACTCTCAGACACAGTGACATCCTCACACAGAAGCGCAAATTGCAAACTTTGAAGTCTGAGTGAAGTGACAGCTGCATGCGTCCTCACTGTCTGCCTGGCTTTTATTGGCAAGCTAATGTTGTGCGATGGTAATTGGGTGAGCTGCTAATCAAGCACAACGCAGTTTATGTAATTTTTTTTTAGGTATTGCACTATTACCATTTTCCAATATTAAGAACTGAAGGCATGTGGTAGCTAGCTAGCCTATCAAGTTAAAGTTAGCTCTAGGATATATTTGTTGAAAACATATCGTTGACTTTTTAATGTTCCCATCTGATTTATTTCAGAATGGGAATCTTGTTTAAAGGATATCGAATATAGTTTTGAATACTTTGCATGATATTATGCTAAAAGACATAGGCTATACTGTATATCTCAGGCAAAAATTCCCCATCCTCATGATGATCCATATAGAGGACATAAGAATAGAGAAAAAGCATTCTTATTGTGTTGCAGTTTGTTAATCCCATCATTCTAAGTATAAGGAAAAATATAAGATCAGCTTATTTGTATTTTAAAAAAGTATAATTTCACTTTTAATGTTGCAAGAGAAAGCTTTGAGGATGTGGATTAACCCATATGTTGAGCAAACATAACTAACGCTATCTCAGATAACGGTGGCAGGAGTTGCTAAAGTATGTTTCCTAAACTCCAGTAGAGACCAGAAATATCACAGTGTGGATGTGCTAGTAGTAGATGGGCCCTTCTTGTTTTAACTACAAACTGATGTAGCTAGTAAGTTAATGATGGTGTCATCAGCTTTGGATTTAATACAGTTATTCGTCAATTAATTAGCCAGACATGCTAATGATTGCTGCTTTAGAACAGAAAAACACATAATCCCTTTCTCATACCTTTACTCCTGTGTATTAGGTTTTAAAGACTGCAAAACAACAGCCTGCTTTAACAAATCCACAGGTTGCCAAACCTAGTTACAATTGCTAAGCCATAATTGGACAAACTGTACTCAGGGGAAGGATTTAGCAAAAGGATAATTTCACCATGGTTGCTTGCTTTATATGTTTGGGATAGCCTCACATGCAAACCTAACCCAATAGACCTTTACATTGTTAAGATACATATCTGCTAAATGATCTAACCATTTAAACACAGCAAGCACTTCTAAAATGTTTACGCAGCAATCAGCTTCACCCTCAGTTTCATTGCTTATCGACACAGGCCTATTCCTGGAACAGTTCACCTGAACAGCAGCCAAAAGCCGAGACCCATCAGTGAGAGTGGAGGTTCTGATGAGTCGAGTCGCTCTGTTTTCATCCCCTGTATCCAGAGTTGTGCTTACAGTCTCTTTTCCCCTCCGAGACACAAAAATATTAACTTTCAGCTTGGTGCAGCTGCCAACTTCCTGAACCTAACAGCACATTCTGTCCATCACAGGGAATGCTGTAGACAGGCATCTCGTGGGTTCTTGCAGCATTAACCAATGCAAGGAGTAGTTCCATATGTATTTTTGGAGGTCAATCACCTAATATAGTATTATAAATATGTTATCTTAACCTGTAGAATTGTTCATCTTTATTTATTATTTATCCCCACTGGTGAGAGCTGTGGCTGGAGGCACTGTGTTTTTGGGTTGTCCATCTGTCCAAATCTTGTGAACACACTATCTCATCAACATGAGGGAATTTCTTCATATTTGGCAAAAGCTTCTGCTGGGATTCAAGAATGAACGATTAGAATTTGGTGGTCGAAGGTCAAGGTGACTTCAAAAAACACATTTTTGGACATAACTCATGAATTCATGTGCTAATTATGACACAAAAAAGGTCTAATAGGATAAAATGTTGAAGTGATTAAATTTCACATCCAAAATGTCAAACCTTTGGTCAGATACTGAATTGGTGGCACTAATCTTGGGTGCCCACCTGGATACTCTGGTGGTTGTATTGATCTTCTGTGCTGTGGGGTTGTAGATATGTGTGAAGCATCAAAGTTTTAGAATCTGTAGCTTCTTTACAGCAACATCCAATCAGAAGCATCGTCTACTGTCATGGCAACAACTTTGTGTACTGTCAGAATCAGCTTTATTGGCTAAACATGTGAATGCATACACGGAAAACACACTTAACACCACCGATTATTAAATTCCTGCAAAGTTTTAACTACAAAAATTATATGAATCTGGACAAACATGGATGTAAATTGCAACTTGACTGGTTGGCAGGTGTAGATGTGGTATTTCTAATTTTATCTAAGAACAGGGGACCTCTACCCTTATATTCACTGTGTTATTGCACTATATTGTAGACCTCCACTCACTCTCACTTAGAGACTGCAGTTATAAAATAGTAAATTAAAGAGGTCCTTGCATCCACATCGCCTGCTAGAGCTGTTTTCTTCTTTGCAGGCAAGTAGTAGGGGGTTGCCTCCTCATATATTGACTCTCAGACCTTTAATAATTAAACACTGAAGAACTGTTATCCTCTCCCTCTGCTCCCTTGGGTCCCCATCTTCAGCAAACTGAATCTTCACATGCAGCCTTATGCACATTGAAAAGACAATAAAAGAAAAACAGCCTTCAATACAACAACTTGTCTATTAAGTGCAATTGACAAAGACTTGTTGTAACAGTTTTTCTTTAACTTGACATTACGTTCATTTTCACCTTGCCATTTCCTCCATGCACTGAAAAAGACTGCTGGAAAACAGTCATTTCAGAAAAGCAGAAAAATCTATACTAGGTTACTCCATTTTAATCATCAAGCCACCACAATTACTCGGATTTGCTAACTTCTACATACAAAACAGCATAAATTAAGGGTCATCTGTAGGTCAGTAGAAATGAAATAGAAGAGAGGGAACTTGCAGATACAAGAGATATGCTTTTTTATTTTCTCTACCGGATCTAAAATAAAAGGCTTTATCAGCAGTAAGAACTGATAGAACAGGTTTTGTACAGCCGCTGGGGAATTTCAATGCATGACGCTCCTATTTGTGTCCTTTTTAATTTTGTTTTAGGATCCTCCTTATAAGAGAGGACAATATTCTTACAACAGCAATATTGAGAAGGAGAAAACCGATTGGTACAATTGCAACACACTTCTCCTACCATCCTCATATCACCCCAAACAAATAAAGCAGAACCTGCCAGCGGCAGCAAATGAGTAGCACGCTTGTGTTCCAGGTGGGGAGTTCATTTTTAAAGCAGAGGGAATGATGATTTCAAGAGTGTGGGTACTGCAATAAGATCGCAAAATCCTATAAAAGAGTGCTTTATTGCTCAAGATAACTGTAACTACAACCCATCCCAAAACCTGCCACTGATCTTATTATATGCAGTCTACAGCATTCCCCTTTGGCTAATAAAATAAAATGGATCATACTCTACAACTGGCGTTGATATGTGCTTAAAGTCCCAGTGAAACAGAAATTAAAGCGTCTTTAGCTTCTGCACTGTGACGTATTTCCCAGTGAAACTGAATATCTAAAAGGGGGACAGTTAAAAGAGGGATTTAAATCAAATCATTCACATTTGACTGGACCCCTAAGAAAGTGGGCAGGCTTACAGAGTTAAGCATCATACAGAGCTACAGAGGACTGTTGGCTCCACACACACCTCCCTCACCTGTTAGATCAGGAGGATGAGGAGTTTTTGTCCATTGATATCCAAACACATATATAATCTCTCTCCATATTGCTCTATTAGCTACAGCCGACAAATGGTGAAGACAGTTTAGTATGACCAGTGTGGCTAACTCTCCCAAAGTCACATATAATTGGATGAACTTTTGTAAACGTCCCTGAGTGTAGGATGAGTCATTAAACATTTGAAACCATTTTACAGGAAAAGAAAAGACAGGGATTTTCATGTAAAAATGCCCTGATATTATATGTGGCATATAACAAGAGATGAATGAGCAATTAACACAGGGACACAGGATTAAAACTGGTAAAAAAAACAAAAAAAAAACTGTATATTCCATTTCACCGGAACTTTAAGCTACAAAAGAAATCCCAGTCATTACACAGAAAGATGAGGACACACACCAACAGAAAGACAGACAGATCAGAGGACAGATAGGACTGGGAGAGGCTGGCAGGCTGAGCGATGTGTATGTGTATGTGTCTTTATGCCCCAGCTGAGCCTCAGTAGAGCAGCAGCACAGAGGCCAAGTTAAACGGGGAGGGGAGATTAAAGGCAGTGCCGGGGTCTGCAGCCTCTGTATTCAATCACCGCTCTCGCTCACACCTCAGCCTGCATGCTGATCAAACCGCAGTGAAAGGAGCCTTGCACCCTGCCACTCCCATACACAAGCGCAGAGGCTACACACCCGTGGCCACTTGTACTGTCATCACACCAGATTTTGACCATATGATAATCAAAAAATATGATGACAATTCAACATCATGTTCAGAATCAATCATTAAAATAATGTTGAATATTAATCTTTAACAGTGTTTGTAGTATTTTTACTATGTCATTGCTAAATAGAAGAGAACAATATCTGTAGTGCAACAACATTTCGAAACATCGCCATCTGATGTTTTTAATCTCTCTAATTCTCCATCCATCTCCGTCAATCCTTTCACAGGTTTGATGTATCTAGATCATTAAGGCAGTTACAGGAGTTGGCTGAGTGAATGAATGTTGACAAGAGGGAGGGTTTGTGTGTGAGAGAGAGAGAGAGAGAGAGAGAGAGAGAGAGAGAGAGAGAGAGAGAGAGAGAGAGAGAGAGAGAGAGAGAGAGAGAG
Organism: Scomber scombrus; assembly: GCF_963691925.1. NCBI lineage: Eukaryota > Metazoa > Chordata > Actinopteri > Scombriformes > Scombridae > Scomber > Scomber scombrus. The sequence continues at coordinate 8,967,209 of NC_084991.1, forward strand.
AGAGAGAGAGAGAGAGAGAGAGAGAGAGAGAGAGAGAGAGAGAGAGACCATCTTGCTTAAAGTCACAGTGAGTGTAACTTTTCTTTTCACTGAAACTACAAATTCTGTTGGATTCATGCTTCTCTGCTGAGGTGTTTTGGTATTGCAGCTGTCGTTGCCTCTGGCGTAGGAATAGATTTATTCAGGTTCACTCGTTGATTGTTGTAGCAACACTGAATGTCAGATTGAAGGTTTCCCTTCATTTTAACACTTACTGGGAATATATCCCTGTTTTCCTGCCAATAAGTTTAATTTCACTGGGGATAATTAATCATAAAAATATGTTTTTAGTAGTTTTATGTTTTTGTTAAGTTATCTGACAATATTTTTTTAATAGAACAATTTCTCATCTTTGTGGAAATAAACAGAAAGCCAGCCACCCAAGCATTTAATTCTCTGTTTTTTAGTTGACCACCATTATAATGCTGACCTGAGGTTATTACTGCTGTAAAAGCAGTGATGGACTATCCATTGCACGCAGCCATTTCAGCATTTTATTTAGCTAGTATAAAAACTGGGAAATTGTTCATTGACACTTTGTTGTAATGTGAGGGCAATCTTCTGCACTCTATGTTTCACCTGTTGAAATCTGCTTTGCAACTGTCCTTAATGCAGGTTGCTTATTGAACTGTCTGCAAGGTTTACATTTTACAGATGTTACACTCCAGTTTGTTCATTTAATCTAAACTATACTTTGCTGCACAGCTGAACTGTAAAATGCTATTTCAGCATGAAATGGAACTGGAAGAAACTATTGTGGGTGGAAAGGTGATCCCGTTATTTTACTGTAAAAAAGACAATTGGTGTCGGATGGACTGTATCAACAGCAGTTGCATGGAAGCATTAAATAGGTTTGGAGAAGGTGTGGAACAGATGCTAGAATTGTCTAGAAATATCTGGATCTCACTTCCTGATATTAAACCTCATTATATGTTATAAGGCCATGCTGTGAAATGATGAAATAATTTAGTCTATATTAGTTTATTAACTTCATACTGTAGCTGAGAGCAATGGTCACAGCCAGGAGAACGTTTGCACTGGAATTGGCTTTGCTATGACACATGCATATATTTTATTTCCAGTGTCGACACTCTCTGCCAGCAAGGGGAACATGTAGGAGAATACACAAGTAGCTCAGGATGACCATTCACAGTTATTGTGGTCTCCATGTGCTATCTCTGTAGACCTCGTAGCCACAAGCTGCCGTTACATTTTTCAAGACGAGCACCTCTGGCAGTGCCTCCAGCAGAGCTACAGAGCCTCTGTAAGACCCCAACGCAGGAACATGAATCCATTACTCTCTCTGTGTTGGTGACTGTGAAATATGTGAGGCTGGTTGTGTTTCCTCATGGCCATCACTGCAGCTCCACATTCTTCTTCATGTCACGTTCAAAAATATTCCAGTCTTTTTTTCTTTTTCTTTTTTTTTACAGAATCCAAAATATTCCAACAAAAACGAGCAAACCCTTTTATTTTACCTCCTCAAATAATGTTTTGTTTAGCTGATATTTTGCTGAAGAAAAGCAAGAGTAGCTGTGAATTGTGAATGCCCCCCCACCGCCCCATTGAGTGCCTCTCTGTGTGTGTGTTTGTGTCTAAGAGGGAAAATTGGAGATGGAGAAAAATCCGGAAAGAACCGTTTTTTGAGAAAAATAAAGAGCAAATACAAAGAAAGCAAGTTTTGAAAGTAGAATGGCAACAGCAGTTATGCTAACGCTACTCCCACACATGCATGTGCAGCTCAAACACACCTACACACACTTGCTGATGCTTTATTATAGATTTTCACACATTCAAGCCCAGTCGGCCCTGCCTTACACTGTCTGACAAACCTTGATTCTGTCCCCCAAGGGTGCAGGAGGAGAGAAATGATTGGAGTTTCACACACTCACTCAGGGGTCTTTAGTCTGCAAAATGATAGCAACATTTAACCCTCCTGTTGTGTTCCAGTCGAATTTTACCGATTTACAAGTTTTCAGTCTGAAAAATGTAGTTTATTTAACTTGACTGTCAGAAGGTGCCATGATTTTGTCTACACAGGGCATCTGAACATGCAAAATAAATGTAGATCATTTTCACAACATTTTGGGTGTTTTATTTTGGTGTTCCTGGTGAAATTAAATGCATGAGTTAGACTAAAATAAGTGTATAAAATTGAATTAATCAGACGGACACATTTCCTCTACCAGACCCCCACGTGCATGTATGTTTAAGGGTTAGGGTTAGGGTTACACACACACACACACACACACACACACACACACACACACACACACACACACCTCACTCCCCTCCTTGTTTTCCATGGCAACCCCCATGGGAACCTTTCCACAAACAGAATCTTATTTCCCTGAGGGGAACTATACCTGTTTGCAATTGTCACAAATAATCACATTGTTTTTAGCAACAACATTACTTCATAAAAAAAAAAATAAACTTTTCTCACAGCTCTAGTATATCAAGATTTTTTTGAGGCCTTGCTCATTCACTCTGTGTCAGCACAATGACCAAAGGATGTAGAGTATTTGACGCTCTTGATCGTGTTTTTGATCATGATGATGAGGAGAGAGGCCAGGAAACTGACAGTGAAGATGTTTTATAGGAGGAAGTGTCAGAAATTGAAGACAACACAGATCCAGACCAAGAGACAACCAAACCAGTTGAATGAGTTCAAGTCTGCAGGCCATAAATAGCAAATAGAAGTTCAACATTTCTAATGTTCACAAGATCTTTGATAAAAAAGATCTATCACAACATTAGGTGGTAATATATGTATTATTATGGATTTATTATCAGCTATAACGAGTTGGTGATTTTGAACCGGAAACACAGAATTAATTAACGTGAAACAGACACAACAGGGGGGGTTAAGGGACTTCACCTTATCATCATTGCCCTGTTGTGATGTATCCTCCGGGGGAGGAATATGTGCTTAATTGCAGTAGTGAAGTGGCGCTGGTATGCATGTGTGTTTTTTTGTGCACAAGCTTTCATGTGTTACCAAGGGTTACCAGGGGTCATTTGTTTTCCCTTTTCTCGCACCGTTTTAATTGATGATCATTCATTGTTTCACGCCAACACCCTGTTATTAAGCAGAGTTCATTATTCTAAAACACTAACGCTGGGGAAAAGAGGGCGTCTCATGGGAAAACACCATTCTTCGCATGCTTTACACAAGGTCATAGTAGGAGAAAAAAAGGGGACTTGCTTCATTATGAAAACACTATTAAACTACACAGGGGCTGAGTTGAATTCATTGTAATCAGAAGTCAATGTAGTAGCGACAAAAGCGATACATTAGTTGACAAGAAAGTGTCTCATAGCCTTTGTACTCTGAATGCAGTGATCTGATTATCCTCAGTAAGATGGTGTGGTGTTTTATCTTGGGCAGCTACTATTGATTGATTTAGATTCTTTTAGCAATAAATCTATAAATTGTTGAGTCTCTAAAATGGCAGAAAATAGTAAAAGGAAACAAATTGATTCTCAGAGTCCAAAGTAATCTATTTAAAATGCCTGTCTGTCCAACAGTCTAAAATAAGAACGTATAAGTTGCAATAATTATAAAACAACAAAGCATGTTAATTGTCTGCCAATGGCCGAATTGTTTCAGTGCTATTTTCTATCCCTATTCATGTCTAAAAATTAATAAACTCATCCACCACTTTCTACAGTAGTGAGCCATAGGTTTGAAGTAATGAACTCAGGGATAGAGAAGCTATGGTATCATCTTGTGCTTTAAAATGTTAATTTTTGAGATCAGCAAAAATGCCCCGAGCAAAGCATTTCCATAAAAGGTGTAGGAAGCAGAAAGGACAGCTTTCATAAGTTTAGTTGTAACTGTGGTTGCATGGCAACATTCACTTAGCTAATGTGTGTGTGTGTGTACGACACAAAGGGAGATAGACTGAGACCTATCTCGTGGTTATATTTGGCATATATATGCTGCATTTGTGCCTTTAAAGTTGTATAACTGCACTTGTTTATGTTGCAGTGTGTGTGTGTGTGTGTGTGTGTGTGTGTGTGTGTGTGTGTGTGTGTGTGTGTGTGTGTGTGTGTGTGTGTGTGTGATAGTGTTCCTGTGTGCCTGCTGCTTGCCCAAGCATTTTAGGGAAAAAGGGGCAGAAAAGGAAAATCAAATCACTTTTCAGAGTGGCTCCAAAAGCAAGAAAGGCGCTCAGATGCACTTGCTTCACCCAAAATAGATCGACCAGACCGCAGTTCTCTCTCTTTCCCCTCATCATGATGAGAGAGTGCTCCCAATGAGAATTGTCTCCAGAACTTTCTCTCATGGCTCATGGCAGCATAGGCAGGGTATTAATAATTTCAAGGCTAGCTTTATGATGAGTTTTCGGTCACTTGATCAGTGTTGGAGATGAAAATGGATGTCACAAGGAGTTCAGTTCTTTCGAGCAGCAATCTACTACAGTACATGATACAAAATGGTGGAACAGTATCTGGGTAGCTTTTTTTTCTTCTTCAGTGGCTTTGTTTAAATTGACCACCTCGGACATCGGAGGTTGGAACACTAGCAAGGAGCCCCATTGGTGCTTGTGTCTGTCGGCAGCACATCTCTTAAGGTGTCAGGTGAAGTTTACTCACTGCTCAGCACTGTACCCATTAGCTACCATTACACAAGGAGGCAGATGTTTCATTGTTTCTGCACCTCGTACTCCTTCTGTTCGAGTGTAGGTCATTTTGGAGATTCCACTCAGGCCGTACATAATCTAACGCGGCTCTTTTACCTAAAGCTGTAATTTCATCTGCTCTGCTCTCCTTCCCGATACACCACATGCTGTTCAGCTGGCTCCTCCAGCCTCTGATTAGGCTTGTTAAAAGGATTCATTTAAAAACTAGCCTGCCAGGCCTCAGGGTAGAGGGATGACATCAAGGTTCTACTAATGCAGCATTTGGATCCAAAATGGGATTTCAGACTTGCAGACTTGGCGCCGGACTCTCCCTCTCTCATTCCGAACAGCTGTAGCGTGCTGGAGTGATATAGCATTTTAGTCTGGCAATGTCTAACATGTACACACACACACACACACACACACACACACACACACACACACACACACACACACACACACACAGACACACACACAGTCACACACTGTGTCCTCTCCAGCAGAACAGATGTGATGCTAGTTTCCAACTACATCAAGCTGCCATGTAGTGTTTTTGGGTTAAGTGGAGAATATGTGGAAAAGAATTTTTTTGTTACCAAGGCTTTAGCCATTACATGCATGGTTTTGATGTTTAGAAAAGAGCATGTCCATGTGTTGGCATCCCTATAATTCACATTGCCTCAGAGCAACACACACACGAGCAGTTTGGCTCCTTCTAGACACTATGACAACATTGTTTGCTTAATTCACAAATCAATATGTTATATTTCAGCATTTAACGTTCTTCCCCTTACACAGCATTTTATCCTTGCTAGCGAGATCACAGTGCCGATGTCAGTGGCTGTTGGTTCAAACCACAGTGGTGTGGCTGAGTGGACGGAGAAGCATGGCCCCCATGGACTGCTAACACAGATTTTCAACTTTAGTCTTGTTATTAAATTGTCCACAGTCAGCCCTATGATAAATATTTTCAGAAATGAAGATTTTATAAGTGATTTCCAAGAAAAAACTCACCTGTTTTGTTATGCTTTCATCACCACTTTTTTTTTAAATACAGTCGTATGGTAGAAGACTAATTTTGTCAGTGAAAAATATTTGTTAAAGACCTAGAGGCTTGTAGTTATAGTTCCTGTCTCTGTTTCAGAAAGTGTCAGCTGCTTGACTTGTTACACAACTAAGCAGCATCTTGTTCTTCAGATGCATTACACCAGTGATCATATCAGAGGTTACTGGGTTCTGTAAGGAAAAAAGTAATGATTTATCGACCAAATGCATGTACAATCCCTTTGAAAACTGCAAAGATGAGGCCAAAAAACAGCTTGAGGTAAATTAGGAAAACATGAAACAACTACTATAAAAATAAATCACTTTAAACTAAATCACAAGTGGCCAAAATTACACAGCCAGTGTGAACTGAAAGCAGCTGTCTCTCAAAGTAAAAGACATCCCTTATATTGCTTAGAATCTGTGAGCTGTGGTATTAATTTACTATCAGCAAACATTTCATAACTATTTTTTTAGTTGTGGGTGCTTATTTTGCCTATGTATGCCGCCACAAGTGTCACTGCCAAAATGATGGCTAATTAAAACTAATTTTCATAAGACAACACTTCAGCATCCTCAGTAATCTTAAAGTTTTCCATGGCAGAATGCATTTTTGTGTCGAATTTAGAAGGACACTCTGAAATACTTTGGAAAGAGCTATTTCTTGTGCGGCACAGTGTGCAATCCCAGCATGACTCCAGAACACTGCAGATTTTCAAAGGACAAAAAAACTATACCTACCCCTCCTACCAAGCCTAAACCACACATTTTTATAAATATCTAAGCATTTGATTCAGCAGATTGAGACTATAGGAGGTAGCTTTTAGTTGTAGTTGGATCTCTTGAGCAGGAAAAAAAACAAGAATATTTTTTAAAAAATGAATGAAAAAGAGGCCTTTAAAAAAAAACATGCTCTCAGACATCTGGGCAAAAGACGCAAGGATTAGAAAGGGCGAGGGGGGGGGGAACTGTCATGTCTCCGCACATTGTAGCTGTGCAGGACATTTGTCAAATGGCCGTGTATGGCAGAGCAATTGTAATGTGCTTAGGAGCGGGGGGAGAAATAATAAAGCATAGGAGCATGTCAATAACATTACGTTGTATTAAACCGTACACTCTGCCACATGAATCCATCTTCTGCCACAGTCAGAGCTTTCATTTCACTCTAGGGTGGCCACACATACATTTTAATCAGCCATTTGGCTGGCCAAGCTGACAACTGCTCGACAACAGAAGCTGATAAGGGTGATGATAAATCATAGCGCCACTGGTACAAGCTTTGGGTTCGTTTCTGAGAACACCTGCCAGTTTTAGATTTTTCCCTCTATTCATGAGGCTATTCCAGGAAACAGGCTTACTGTTTCCTCTCTTCACAGTCCAATTTCTGAAGAGATTGGACTGCATCTCGCATCTTTGCATGTACAACAATTCTTAGCGAAAAATAGTATGTAATTTTAATCCTGCATTAAACTGCAGGAGTCATATTTTTAACCGCATGGGTAGTTGTTTCATTCTTCAGTCTACTGTGTTGGAGTGGTGAATCCTCTTATGTTTTCTAACCTTTTCTGCAGAAATCCCTTAAGGCCAATAGAAAGAGGAATACCTTCTTGTGCTGGGGAGGTTTGGTACGGTTCATTATTTGCTTTGTTTGTTTAGTTTCATGCGGTTTTACTTTACTGTGGCAATGTATGTGGTATCCCTGGTAGTGCGCTCTGGAGGCAGAGCCACGGGGATGCTTGGAGCAATTTGTTTTAGAAAGGAAGGAATGAAGTCGACACCGACTTTATTGAGGGACTGAGACCAGCATGTTCCCTCACACAATATTTGGAAACATTGTAAACACAACTGCTTACAGCTTAAACCGACTTGTTCAAAACACGGATTCTCTTCTGTGGTTCTCTACTGTGTGGTGTCTCTGTCATCTCACTGACTTGAGAGTCACACTCAACTATTAAGGGCACAATATGTTTTTTCTCTGTGGAGACTCAAGGCTAGATAAACTTCTCCTTCAGGGTCAAAACAGTAATACTTATTTAGCACTTACTTTTTAGCCATTGTAGTGTCAGTAAGTCTGTCTACCACTTTAGTCCAGACTGAAATATCTCAACAACTATTTGATGGATTGCCATAAAATTTGGCACATACATTTATGATGTGCAGAAAATGAAGCCCTCTGATTTTAGTGGCCCACTCACTTTTCCTGTACTGCCACAAATAGGTCAAAATGTTCACTCATTTGGTGAACTATCTCAATATGTACACAACACACTGGTACTAAATTTTGTGCAGATATTAATGGTTTCCAGATGATTGATTATAAATGACTTTGGTAAGCCGTTGGAATGTCCTCCAACGCCACAGTGAGGTTGACATTGATGGTTGTGAGTGAAATGTCCCGGCAAACACTGGATGGTTTATTTTCAACCTTGCTGAATTATCATGACTTTGATACTCTACAATATGAGTTGTTCCAGCTCATTAACAAAATGCAGTTCATTTGGACATGAATGGTAGCTTTACACTGAAAGTAGAGATATTTCAGCTTTGGAAGTATTATGACGTTTATACTATATGGTTTGCCATGTGTCTTCCACAGTGGTATAAGATTAAACTTAAATGTGAAGAATTTTCCAGAAGCCTATCTTTGTCACAGAGTTATATGCACAATAGTAGCACATCCATACGTTGCAATTGGAATACTTTATAAGGCAGAGCCAATTATTTTATTTTTATACTGGGTTTAAAATTAGAAAATTCTTTATCATTACCATAAAGAATTCAGTGCGGCTGTATAGAGAAGAATATAGATGGCAAGACAACAACATGAAAATTTAATTCATGCAGTTTCCCGGCAGCTACAGCTAGGACAGTAAAAGCAATGCCCCTGTTTGATGCAATGTAGGCAATTAATGAGCTCCATCGACTCAAGAAAGAAGAACAACAGAGAATTGCGACGTCAAATTTGCCACAGTCTTTGAGCTTGTTGACTTCACATATAGTACTGTACCTCAGTGCTAGAGCGATCCACGTGATTACGTAAGAAATCCAAACAGTCTGTTCAGCTTCTTGCAATGAAAGAGTTCCAAAGGAGAAGGAACTGACAAAAGAGAGAGAGAGCAGGAAGGAGGCATCAAGTAGAGGCTCTGCAGAGATGGGTGGGATAGGGAGCAGGAAGTAAGTGCACGTACACATGAAAACATCCACATACACACACACACAGGAGTTTACATGACAAGTCATTATCTGCCATCATCCAGGAGAAAACAAAGGAGATGCAAGAGGGAGGAGGGAGTTAAGTGAGAAGGCACGAAGGAGAAATCAGCGAGTGGAGGATGGAGGAAGAGGAAGATAGCTGAGTAAGAATGTGGTGGAGGTTGAGGGGTGTGGGGGGTTTTGTTCTTGATCTCCAGAGTGCAAGAAAAAATGCATTTTTAAGCAAAATAATTGTGTAAAGACGTCTTTCTTCACATTGGTAATCACTCCTCCCAGTTTCTGTGTAGGTTTGTATTTATAAATACATACATACATCCAGTAATGTATGGTTGCCGGCTATAGAGTAGTCACACTGCAGTAAAGGTAGAGTTGGGTAAAGGTAAACACTCTTCAACCTTGTGACGACATCTTGATTTACTTGTAATTGAAAAAAAAGTCACAATTATAGGACAATAACAAAGGTGTGATAAAGTAAAATACAATGGAAAATTAAGCATGATAAGCATCTAAGGTAGGTTTAGATTGGTCTGGGGTAGAATTAGGTGATTTAATGATAGGCATCTTCATTTAAGTGTGTCAAGTTTAAGTATGTGTGTTTGCAGTCATTTGCTACTAAGAGTTTCATTTTATTTCCATTTGCTAAAGGAAACATTATGGGATCACCAAAGTCATTATATTTCATCCTGAGGGAGTCAGGAATGTCTGAGCTGAATTTTGTGGCAATCCATCCAAACGTTGTCGAGCCAATTCATTTCACCGGAACAACATATGTCATGGTAGCACTGAAGGAAAAGTCAGGTGATCAACGGAGTCAGTAGGATTCATTGTCTGGGCTGACCGACATTGCATTCCCAAGAGCCATGAGGTTAAAATGGCAAACAAGACAGTTGAATAAAATTAAGTAAAAACAATAATAATTCAAGTAATTTCAACCACAAACAAAATACACATAGAATAATTATATGTTGTTGTTTTTCACACAAGCATGTAAGCTTTTTGAGATGTTTGAGGAGACTGGAAGGCCAACATGAATATGTATATGTGTTACTGAAGTTTTGCCTTAGAAGATACATGATGGCAAATAAGGCCATGTATACACCTACTGTACAAACACACTTTTAAAATAGCATATGAAAAATGATAGAACAAGCTGCATACAGTATGCACACAAACATTTTCTCCGTCTGAGGCCATGGCCACCACAGGTACCAGGGTGTGGATGAATCCTGATAGATCCCCATTACCCTGGGTGTGACCCCTCGCAGCTCAGTTCATTAAGCCAGCCACCCAAGTGTTCGGGACTCAAGTCCAGATTTAATCACAACTTCCATCCTCTTGCCAATCACAATTAGATCCTGATAAGCCTCTCCAGGATGGCACCCGAGGGTCTCCACACACAGACAAAGGTTAATTTGCAAGCAGTAAGGGCCCAGCTACAGGGCCAAAGGTCACCTGATTGAATACATGGAGGATGTGTGTGTAAGATTGGGGGGGGCTTGGCAGCAATTACAAAGTTCATCAGTATTCATGCGCTTCATTCGTAACTAATGGTTACATTACCTTCAAAGAGGTGTGCTGATAGGATGTGGCCCCTTAATGGGAAATAGCATGTGGGTAGGCTTTAGGCAGCTAGAATTTAAAAGTAATTTCTTAACTATTGTCTTTTAAAATCCCTTCACACATGTCATTACATCTCTGAGCTGCGTTGTTCCCCTGTTGGCTCCTGTGGTTCCACTGAAGCTGTTCAAGGTTCAAGATCTTGCCTGTCAAAGATTAAGAAACACGTCTCTCCCAATATTACTATATACTCTTGCTTACAACAGATACGCTGTCTGGATTTTTGTTTTAGAGTTTCAAAAATTGAATGAATTTCCCTGCAAATGTGTTACATCTACAAATCTAAGTCTTGCAAACCGACACAAATACATGCACTTGTGTGAGTCATTCCAGTGAGACGCAATCCCTCGAACTCGGTAATGTTAGTGCCATGCCCTGCCAATTCAGCTACAAAGGATTATGAAAAATAACAAGAGTTACATGACTGAACATTTTTATTTTGCCCTGTTTATGATTTCATCTCTCTGACCTCGCATCCTGTGGTGCAATGTCATTTTCAGGCCAGCTGGCAGCGGGGACATGTGAGATTGTGACGCTGGACAGGGACAGCAGCCAACCACGGCGGACCATCGCCAGGCAGACGGCCCGCTGCGCCTGTAAGAAGGGCCAGATCGCTGGAACTACAAGAGCCAGACCCGCTTGTGTGGACGGTAAGAGCAAGGGCAGGGCGATCCCGGCTTAGCTTGCTTTCTTTAAGGGGCCACTTCAGTGAAAATTACTCAAACATGCGCATGTTTTTCCTGAGGCATGTCTGAGATTTATACTGAATCCTGTTGGTCTTGAAGCGTATCAAGAAAACTAAGTGTGCTCTTGTTAAATTCAAGCATTTCCAAGCATTGAATCACATCATCAGTCAGGGCAGTTAAGGTTTGGCTGTTTTTAAGTAGGGGCTTAAGGTGGATAACCCTACAATGTGGAGCAAAGTGGATCACAGGGCTATCTTTGTGATGTTAGAAAATCCTGCACTGAACCAATTTACAGTTGAATCATTTTAAAAAGTGGCTGCAAGGGGGTTTCTAAATCCCCCACTACCAGATGGGCTTATATTTCATGGAATAGTGACACTATTTGTGGAATAGTGCCTGTTGCAGTGCAATTGGGGTGTGTTTTGTACTATTAGCTTTCTTCATTTTATTATTTTGTTAATATAATTATGACTTCTGACCCACATTTTCATAATAAAGAGACAATATTAGAGCAATTACATTAAAAATAAATACTATTAGAGATTTGTTTAGTCATTCAAAATCTAGAAAGCAAAAAAATCTGATTCAGCACAGTCAGTAGTTAATTGTAATACATTTAAATAAGTAAATTGAATTTTTGGTCAGGTAGATAAAGTATTAAAACTGAGCTATTCATTAAATTTGACATGATTTTTTACAGTGTGTAAAAGAAGATTTCTTTAGTTGAATTCATCACTTATACTCCTATATAACTACAAGTGCAAAGATGACTTTTCCTATATAAAAGGGAACCCATAAGGAAACACTTACTTCTTATGTTTTATTGAAAAATTAAAAGTCACCAAATCTGGAGATTTGTGTTTTCACACGACAGCGACAATATGTAAGAAAGAAGTGAGAGGGTTAAAATAGTAAAAAATAGTGGTGTAATTAGTACACAGTGGGGAGTAAGAGGTCTATAGAAGTTGCCATGGCTTCCTCACATATATCTAATGGTAAAGAAACTTACCCTTTTTCTCCCCTTGAGCACTGATATTTCTCTAGTCACCGTGACAGCCCAAGGAAATTTGATTCAAGAAATCTGAGGCTCTAGCAGTCTTTAGATGGGGTTGAATGACGGTGTGACTTTAGGTTTTCTTACATCTTCTTATGACATCTTCATTGTCATCCTAGTGCCTCTTACTGTGCCCATCTCTGAGTCTGAGTCACATAATGTGGTCTCTCGCTTGGGGAGAGAGGGGAGCTTATATGAGCAGGTGACGGTAGAATAAACCTCTCTGTTGTCGGGAAAGACCTGCAGTGAACTGTACCTTTTGTTGTCTTGTTTTGCCTGTGATTCAACTGTGCAGCTCGAGGAGTCTTCACAGTCGCATCTCTGATTGGAGGAATTCTCTACCCTCAGTACGCTGTGTGACTGGTTCCACCTTCTGATCATAGGAGATGACGGCTTTGCGCTGTGTGGTCAGAAGGTTATACCAGTTTGTGTGGCAGGCAGAGATGAATGCTGACATTGGAGAGTTGACCTTTCTTCAAATTCATTATTTTCCCCTGGCTGAGAATATGCCCAAAAAAGGCTTCGTACTGACATTTTTGTGATTTGCCTGAGTCCTATAAAGAAATCTGATCTGGTAGAAATGACCGCATGTGCATCTGCACTGTGGAGTCACTTTGCTCTCCCTACGCATGCCTTTTGTGCCGGTGAATAAGGATGTTGCATAAATCCGCAGTCCTCAGATAATATCTGGAGGTATTTGTCACAATGTGGGCTTCATGAGGCACGGTGGCATTTTGCGTAGGCTTGGTACTCTCTTTTTCTGAAGAGAGCTTAGGCTTATCAGCTGGCTTTTTAAAGACCTGAGCAGCTGGACGACAGTTGAAGTGGTTCATACTACAACCAACTACTGGACCTTGAAAAAAGAAAATCCTAATTCATGGGGAATATTAAAAGACAGTAAAATAAAAATTGAGACTGCAGAATAAAATACATTTTGTAGAGAACATTTCCTACACAGTAGCATGTCAAAGTACACTTCATTTCAGGCCTAAAGCATGACAATACAAACCAAAAGAAATGAACAAGTAAAGACTGAGAAATAATACAAAATGTAAAGATGTGGGTAAGAGGTCGACAATAATAAGTGGACAATAATAAGTGCATAAGGTTTAGTTAAAGATGAGGAATATTAAAGCTTTTAAACCAGATTTAAAGCTAGTTCAAGTTGGAGTAAGTCTTATATTGTCTGGAAGTTTGTCCCATCTTCATTTCGCATAGCAACAAAATTCTGCTACTCTGTGTTAATTTGAACTCTGGGAGCAGTAAGCAGACTGCTTTTACAGGACCTGAGAGGCTGAGGAGGGCTCATACGGTAAACGACAGTCAGAGATTAGAGAGAGTATTTCGGTCCTACAAGCACTGAGAATTTGTTAGATGATCAGAAGTAATTTAAAATCTACTCTATTATTATTTTTCTTTTTTACATTTTTTAATTTTCTAATTGGAAATTAACCTCTAATACACAACTCATTCCAAATAAGTTCAAGTTGGGACATAAGTGAAAATGGAAATGAATAAATATACTGTATACAGAGATGTTGTGCCCATTCAAATATTTGAGATAAGTACAGCTAAATAGTTCCAGAAAAAACAGTATCTATGTGTGTGAGAGTTCTTTTCTTAACATTAAATAATTAACAGTACTGGTTAGCTAACCAGATAACGTTAGCCCTCAGCTAACATTTCTTGTTTAACATTAATGTTAAATACAATATAGTGTTAAGAGTCATTCACTTGTAGTTCTAGATAGTTACTCATAAACATAGACGCAGAATAAAATAACTACTGGTAACAATTTGGTCTGATGCACAATGTCCTCTCAAAGACAATTGACTGCATGATGCTCCTGACTCTATATATTAACATTTCCAAGGTGAAATTGTCACTGTATACATTGTTGTTCTATAAGATGGTTATCAAGGTTTAGTTAACGTTTGGTTTTTATATTCAAAACATGCATATAATGTACATGAATTTACACAGAGGCTCATCTGTGTTTGAATATTTTGTCTCTAAGGTTGTAATTCACCATTTCCTGCCATATTGTCATATTTCATCCTATCCAAACAATCCCACATACACCTTTATTGCTGTTCATATTACAAAATCCCAGAGCTCAATATTATTGCCATGCAAATCTGAGATGCTTGTCTCCATAAATGCAATCTTATTTGTTTAGTCATACTCGGGCTATGCTCACTTTGGGGACACTGAAAGAGAGAGAGAGAGTGAGTGAGAAACTGAGCTGACATAAAAGACCCCAAACGCCGCAAATGGGATTTCAATCAGTTTTAATCTACTTGAGTCCTTGAGGTCTGCACTCTGTTGTAATATGCCTTTGCCTTGGCTGACACGATCTGTGTCCTTCATGCTTCAGACCCTGTTCACATTGGTCATCCCATGCATGCAGGATAATCCATAGCTCCATCAACAGTCTCACATGGCTTCCAGGGAAGTGTGGGGTAATGAAAACAGAGAGACCTAGCTGTATAGCGGTGTTGATCCTGAAGTCATTCTTTGTTGTTGTGCATTTCCCGTCTCCCAGTTGCTCCATGTGTGTTTATTGCCTTGAGGAGGTGAAAATGGGAGATAAGCCGCCAACATGATAAGCCTTCCGTAGCCGCGCTGTTTGATGCGCGAGTCCATAAGGAGACTAGCTCGGAAAAAAAGAAGACAAAACCTTTAAGAATCGCATCTCTGCGGCACAAAACGCTGTCTCTTTCTGACCCTCTCTCTTTTTTCCTCTTTGCTTTTTTCTTCCTTTCCCTCTCACCAACACTTTCGCTCTCGTCTTTTTTTTTCTCTCTTTCTCTCTCTTTACTGTATGTCATTGATGGCTCTATCAATTTTAGGCCTGTATCCCAGCCCAGCGTTGCATAAGTACACCCTCTCCCCATCTGCAATTTCATGCTCTTGAGCCTTTTTACCTCTGTGCTTGATGACTTTTAAGAGAGCTGATATTGATTCTTATTAGGAGGTTGAGAGACCGAAAGAGAGACTATTAGCGAGAAACATCGAGTTGCCTCCTCATGTCGCTGGGAAGAATGACAGAGCAGCTCCAGAGATTTAGAGGCCCTTGTTGAGGGTCACTGTGGTTGTGGCGGTGAGAGTGATAGCTCAGCGGGGGGAGACCCTACCGGAGGTCATTGTGTTTGTTTCTGGTCCCTTTTTGCTTTGATGCTGACATTGATAAAGGCCACATAGGTGACCATTTTTTAGAGGCCTGTAGATAATACTGTGAATTACATTGAAAAAACCAGTGTGTGCATGCTCATTTATGTGTGAAATAGAATGATAGATTAACGCATGATTTGTGTTGTCATATCCGCAAAGCTGCATTGCAAGCTATAAAAAATTATCCTCATCCTGCGAGACGCACATCCCTGGGTAGCTTACATATGAGGAATTGTTTCAGTGAATCAGGCAGTGATAGAGACAACAGTATGCGTCAGGCTCAGTCTCTCGGCTATTAGACAGTACCAGAGCTCCAATCATACTGCATCAGCCCACTGGTTTGATTTGATCCAGGGAGGAAAGGAGGGGCCACGGTCTGTGGGGGAAACATGTCATGTCGGCTCCGGCAGCCAGTTAGCAAGCTAGCCGGTACCGCAGCCCTGTCCAGAGGGACCAGGACTGGAAAAGATGGTCCAGCGGTGAATTTGTAATGCTCCTCTTCTATTTTCTCTTTCTTTTGGCCCTTTTTTTTCTCAGTTTCTATTTCACATACACACATGTATAGCGCAGACTGAAGACTGATGACCACGGGCTGTGGCCTTGTCAAAGAGAGAGGAGGAGGAGAGGGCAGGCAGATGGGGACTGCAGCCTGAGGTGGGTTGCTTCTCCTTGGGTGTGCTGGTTTGGAGCGAGACACAAATCACACAGCGCTTTTTATATACCGATTACACCCAGGACACACCACTCTCCCAGTGTGTCTCTTTTGCATCCTGTCTTTTCTTATTCGCACTGGCGCCGTTGTTTCATTTGCAGCAATCTCTCATTTATAACTTAGTGCTGCTAACAAAGCAAAACAAAATCCACCCCAGAAGAATTATATCATTTTCATTTGCAGTTTAATTGCATTTTCCTCTTCTTACATATATGATCCATTGCCTTATAATGTTAGTATCCTGTGCTAAAATCGGTGGTTTTGTTTTTCCTTATATCAGAAATGAATTTGTGAGCACAAGTGCAATTGTCTCCAAATAATAGATCTTTTTTTTTTTTTTTTTTCAATTTGGCTTCAATTTGTTGTAGAATGAGCCAATGTCTGTGCTGTATTATTTGAGGTATGAATCCATGGTGAATCATCCATCAGCGTCCTGTTGCCTGTGATTCTGGGAAATCCATTGACCAAATAACTTCTATTGAGGCAACTACAGTTATTTGGAATAGAAGCAGGAAGCAAAACAAAAAAGACACAACAATATATGATATTTTGAGCAAAATAAGAAAACAATACCATTTCAGATAGCTGCAACTGACTGATTGTATACTGTAGGCAATACTGTAGTAAATACATTATCTGCTGCACTGATGATGGCACCCGTGATTGTATAGGTAAATAAAATGAAAGGATATCAAATAAAAAGAGAACTTCTGGAAGGAAGAAATCTATTTTATATTTTCTTTGTGAATTAGGTAAAAGAATAAAGTGTTAGAGGGAGATGAAGAAAGGACCAGCTGTGCCTCCAGGCATGGATATTTAACAGTTTCATTTTTATTGCTAAATTTAAGAACTATAAGAACTCAGGTTATATTGAATTGTTTAAAACCAAGAATTTATTCAAATGTCATAATAGTCAGACACTTCGAGTTAAAGTAGGTCCTAGTCTGGTGGTGGGTATTTCATGAACAAATTAAAGCTGGTAGCACAGTAAGCAGGAGGAGTGTTTATTCATATTTGTACTGGGGGAAAATAATTCAGTTTTGTTTAATTAACATGCAGATAGTTTTTGTGGAATGTTCAATATTCACATCATTGGCTATAAGAAAACAATTTGGCAATGCTCCCTTAGTCTGTTATTTCTGGCATTTGCTTTAGTGTTGATAGAAAATCTCAAACCTAAAAGTGTTGAAGAGTTAGAAAAGCAACTTTTTTTCCCACTGTTGTTTTCCTACTTCCCTGTACACCACCAAACATTATTGAGGCAACTGTCGAGACATCGCAGTTACAGTGTATGAGAGACAGTGTATGAGAGGGAATCAGAGAAGGAACCAAAATCCCAAACAACTGTATGTGTGGGATTTCTTTTTTCTTTTTTTATTCTCTTCTCTCTCTCTCTCTCCTTCTTCATTTTTTTTGGGCACTCTCAATTTTGCAAATATTAATGTGGAGCTTTCCCTCCAGAATGACTGGTATCAAAACAGTTTCTTTGTGGGTTTACACAGACGTGCACAGAAACACTGAGCCAGTCTGTGTTTTGCTGTATGACAAGCAGAAATATAATACAAAGAATGCTTGTGTTTTCCCCTTAGGGTGAAAAGCTGATGAGTGGCGCACATTAGCATAAAAATAATGCAAAGTGTCATGCTCCGGCTTTCATTCCATGGCAGAGTTACAGTAAGTTTTCTATCCATTAACCTTGCATTATGTTTCTCTCTGTAGCCTCCTCCCTGCTGAATTTCCTCAATAAAGCAAATCCATTTTTCACAGTTCTTTAAAAATGGACCACTTCTTGTATTTCTCATTGGGTAATTACTTGCACTCAAAAAAATATAATTATACACTGAATATATTATAAGGTTATGTAATCCTTAGAATTTTCGCCACATTGGCTATTGCTCGCTATCATTCCGCAAATACCGTTTGGCGCCGTTTCTTCTTCTTTCTCCTCAAAATGACGGATGCTTATGCAGTCAAAGATGAATAAGTAGTCTGCTGGATGTATGTGTGCAGGAGTAATTCCATATGCATACATTGACTGTAAATATTTTATACCGCCAGATGATATAGCTCATACAGATGCCATAATGCATTCAGGCAAGTCGTTATGCTCTCTCTTAATGAAGCTGCATTATCCACATATCCCTTCTGCCCAGAACTCATTGCTCTCTGCCTTCATAAATCTAGAGGCACAAGGTGATGAAGTGGACCCAGGTGTTCCAAGGTTCTGAGTTGTTGATAACGTCAGGGGTTATTGATGCCCTATTGTTGTGCATCTTGCTCTCTGTGTTTTATTATAATTAATCCGGGTCGAATGAGAAAGAGGCCACTAAAATACTCTTGAGAAGTGCTTGATAAGCATATATGGGTATAATATTGAAAAGCACTCACATGCTTCCGGGTTTCACCTTAAGCTTTCAGCCACTTTGAGTCTTTTTCCTGCTCTTTTCACCATCTCCTTTTTATTCTGATGCAGAGTGTTGGTGTTACCTAAGCAACTGTGAGTCACCTGGAATTTGGCTCTGGAGGGGAGAAAAAAAGTCATTTATTTATCATTTATGTATAATTCTTGCTAAATTCTGTGCTGATTTAATGCCAAATCATTCAGCTGAAGATCAACTCTTCACTGAGTGTTCATGAAGAGGGATGTTGGCTTGGCAGATTGACTTCATATGCTGCGTCTGGGTTTCAAATGAGCCATCAGGCTCTTGTGCTGAAGTATTATGGAGCTCTTCATAGAGCAGAATTCTTTGCAAGGCCAACACACCAATCACTTGGTAAGCCCATCAGAGTCATCCTAACATCTCGGCCTTATAAATCTTCAAGAGCTAATATTTCTCTTCTCAACTGTCACTAAGTCTCACCTCATCTTTTACATTCCCTGAGTATGCACAGAGGCTCATCCACAAATGTGAGTGTATATAAATACTGAGACATCCATGCAGTATATGCACTTACACATAAAAGCACCCATGAAATAAAGCAGTGCATGTGATGAAATACATTTTTTTTCTCTGAGTCTCTCTCTCTTTATATCTTCATCTCTGACACCTCTCTAGTTGGTGGTGAAATGTTGTCAGCAGCCGAGGGCGATGAGGGAGCCGGTGCAGCCTTCTGGCTCTGCACTCCGCAGTGCACCTCCTAAACGTCCGCCGCCTGTCCTCCCTGTTTCCCACAAGTCTGCTCACCGCCGCTGCCGTGGTTGATGGTCCATGCTCTCACCCTCTCCACCTCACTGGTCTAATTGGAAGAGAAAAGTTCCCCTGCCGTGAATGCATGTCCAAGGGGCTATGTCTGTTTCGCGAGGCTACGGGCTATGAACAATTAATTAATAATTACTGCTTCTATGGACCCCTCAGGGCCAAAGCCACAATTTATAGCAGGGGAGTGTCAAGTGAGTCTTAACTACTGCCCAAGCATAGTGACTGCATGGTAGTTGAAATATCTGTACAATACTTTTTAAACATTTTGGTGATATTGTAGGTGATGAGTTGCTGAAATGTGATCAGGACTATGATGCGCGTTTCCTCGGCTTCCCTGCTGGTTAAGTTTTTGATGGTTAAGTCATGATGGTGGTTGTTGCTCATTCGAACAGCCCAGTTTTACCTCTCTCTACTACGGCTTGCTCTTGGCTGCTGCTTTACATAAAACCAAAGGCTTTTTTGTGCAGTTGAGGATTAATGATGAAACTATTAAAAATAAACCTCAACATTTAAAATGCTGTAAAGATATATAAGTATAATAAAGAATGTACTGTAAAATAGCATTTAAATGTATTAAGCATATGTTACAGTATTAAAGAAGCCTCTATACACTGTATGAAAAAGCCTTCATGAATTAGGCAACGGTTAAATCAGTACTGTGTTGTATAATTTCAATTAACAGTACTAAAGTCAATTAGTTAGTAATTTGATTAATGGTTTAAGGCAGTTTTTTTTCTAATGGCAAATTTGAATGTGAGAATTTGATGTCGTCATTATCATATATATAATAGTAACCTGAATATCTTCTAATTTTATATAAAAAAATCATATTGAATGCTTCACCTTGTGCACTAGGACACACTGACAGGCATTTTTCAGCATTATCTGACATTTGGTAGTCCAAACAATTAAGCAGTTATCGAAATGTGGTCTGCAGTTTAACCGATAATGAAATGAATCATGACTTGCAGCCCTAAAGATAACTGATTATTAGAGTGTAATGTAAGGAATCAATCACTGAACGTGCAGCAGTGAATACTGTTGAAATGAAACTTGTAAAAAGATATGCCTGTTTAAATGATTATTAAATGAACGTAACAAGGACAAGGTTGTATGCTTGTGATAGCTGAGATTCTCAGTTACCTTCTATTCATTAACTGCAATTTAAATCCCTTTTAATGTCACTATCAAAGTCTTTCTGGCTGAAAATCACAGAATATGGACTGATAGCACTGCAGTGTTCAGTGAAAAAGTGAGAGTATTACATGCAAGTCTGAGAATATGAATTCAAAATGTGAAAATGTCAAGCCAACAAATCTCAAGTCAGGATGAATATATGGCCCAAATGTATACTGTTATTAATCCACAACTCAGCAGATGTCAGGAATATCTACAGGTTTCAATACATACAATACAAGTCCTTTAATTTCATACACATTTCTCATCTCTGAGTAATTTGAGGCGATTTAACAGTTAATTTTATAAAGAGGGTGGTGCAAATTGTAAGAAAAAACTGAAAAAAGGTGTTAAGTTGATTTAGTGCCAATATTACTGTCACTAATACTTGGGTTCATATGTAGTTCTTAATTAGCAACAATTCTCAATAAATTAGTCTCAACAATTGTTTAATTGGCAGCAAATACTTAGTTTTCAGTGTGTAGTTTTGTGTGTCAAGCTACTTATAAGCATATTAGGTTGTTTCTTAAAAACTCTATAATGAGCACATTATCTATCAGTGTAGCACAAGTTACACAAAGATGTTGCCATATGTTATGGAATATATTCTCTAGTTTTTTGTTTTGCATTCAGAGTTTTTGCTGCAGTTTTTCCATCATTTCCTTGAAATCACCTCAGGAAAACATGAAATCAGTTTGTCATCTATAAGCATTTCAGACATCATCAAGGACTCTTGAAAATGCTCCAGTCTTTTAGTGCCATACGCGAATGTAAATTTTTTTTTCTCCCCTTCTGGCAAACATCGAGATGCAATATGTAAAAAGACAGCTTGTTCTTCAGTAATTCCCTGTATTTGTCTCAATGTCGGGTCTGTGACAACCCGGGTGAAGCATGTTGGCGTTGGATTGCAAAAGCGGCTTTTATTGCCAGTTCTTGATGGAAGCTCCGGCGAGGTGGGCCAATTATCTTTTGAGACCCCATGCCATTTGATTTCTGCCGTCGACAGAGGGGCTTGCCAAACGGGGCTGCGAGTGTTCACTCACTCATTCACTCTCTCACTCACTCACTGCTCCGATCCAACACACACAAGCCCATCTGGCACTGAGAGACGAAGCGCTTTCCCTTTTTAACCCCCATTACTCACGAGGTGCTGATTCCATATGATGGGTGTCAGAGCCCTGCAGTGTACATCTCCTCCACTGACTTTCCTGCACCCACTTATCTTCCTTTCATCTCTTCCTAGTGATTACAGTTACTGTTTTTTAAAAGCCCAAGGGAATCAGATGGTTGAAGCCCCAGTTTTTTTGTTAATTAATTGGATGGATGGATGGATGGATGGATGGATGGATGGATGGTTTCAGGGGACACAATGTGATGGACCGGCAACATGATATTACAGTTCTGCTGAAAGTCAAAGATCTGTGCTGGCTTTGACTGCGGGAGATGTGAGTGAAAAGTCCTCAGCGGGGGGGAAAGGGGAAGTGATCTACACTCCGTCTTTATTTTCAACAGAGTCAAAACACAAGCAACAACACACTGAGAGCAATTGCCCGTTGCCTTGTACCATGCTATTAAGCTCATGTTGGCTAATTTTCAGTGCGCTGAGCTCTAATGATAGACTAAAACGGACTGAAACTGTGTTGTTTTTAAACATTAAACTATGTAGTTGCTCCAAAACAATGAGGGGACTGTGACCGTATGACCTTCACATGATTTTGAGGTGGTGTGTGTATGTGTGCGTGCGTGTGTGTGTGTGTGTGTGTGTGTGTGCGATGCTGCAGCAGGAAGTAATTTGGTGGTCGGTGGATGTAAATATAACACAGTTGTGATTATTCTTTATCTTCCTCATTAAAGCAGCGGAGGAACAGCTGCACGAGTACACTGGGCAGCTAAAGAAGGGAGGCACTCTATTGTGACTGAAATGATAAAATGCATAATTAGGTAGTCAATGTTGTGTTCCATCTCTCTCTCTCTCTCTCTCTCTCTCTCTCTCTCTCTTCGCTCTCTCTTTATTTCCCGCCTAGCTCTGTCTTGCGGTGATAGGTGCAACTCCACGTTACCTCTCCATTTTCAGAAATGTTGTTCATTAATGCAATGCAATTTCGGGCAGGGAACCTCTCTCTTTCTTGCCGTCGTGTTTTGTCTTTGGTAATTTACCTTTATTGGCTGGCTTAGCAATTTCATCTGAACATGGGTTCATTTAATAATGTATGCGTCTGGTTGTTGTGTACCATTCCAAACCCCACCTGTAATTGCTGTGCAGCTGGGTGCACTCGGCTGGATGGATGCGCCAGCTGAATGTGAGGACTCTATGTAGAAGATGCAAAACTGAGGGGAGGAGGGGGGCGTTTTGCACATGTTGTTCATGTTGATGTTGTTCGAATCATGTCGAGCAGTTGATTGGAAGACATTTAAAAGGAATCG
Organism: Scomber scombrus; assembly: GCF_963691925.1. Classification (NCBI taxonomy): domain Eukaryota; kingdom Metazoa; phylum Chordata; class Actinopteri; order Scombriformes; family Scombridae; genus Scomber; species Scomber scombrus. Next base: position 8,990,176 of record NC_084991.1, read on the forward strand.
TTTGACATTTTGGGAAATGCGTGTATCTTCTGTTCTTGCCGTGAGTTAGATGAGAGGTTCAGCACAACTCATGTGTATGGCGTAGGTTAGGTTAGATTAGCATAAAGGGAAGAAACAAGTGGTAACAGCTAGCCTAGCTCTGTCCAAAGGTAACAAAATCCACCAGCAACTCTCCAGCTAACTCATTAATGCATTATATATGGTTGTTAGCATTGACACACGTTAAATATATATGTGGTTATTTATAGTATATATATTTCTTGACCAGGACCAGTTACTTTCTGGAGTATGTATGGTTGCCCAGTCAGTCCCAGCAAAACAAAAAAGAAGAAAAAAAGGAAAACAAATTAACATATCCCTCAAAATGTTTATTTTTTTTTTATTTGTGTTGGTGCATCATGTGTGTCTACTTCAGTGTTGACTGGGCTGTATGCATGCCCTGTGTCCTTATCTGTGCTGCATGTGTGTATGTGTGTGTGTGTGTATGTGTACTGTCCTGACACACACAACTGCAGTCACCCTCCGTTCTCATCTAATTGTTCTGCAAAGCCCCGCGAGGAGGATTGTGGTCACAGTTGTCTTTGTCCTTGGGTTGGAGCACCACTGGTTCACCTTGCCAGTAATACAAAAAAAAAAAAAAAGCTGAAAAAAAAGACATGGCTTCTGTTAAGTGCACACGCAGATAAAAATGTGTGGGTGTACACATGCAAGGGTGTTAGTGTGTCCCCACAGCAGGAGGACAGACATCATTATCCCCACCCTTCACACCATCGTGTCCAGGGGAACCTTTTAATCTCCTTGTAAAAGAAAAAAAAAAAAGAACAAAATCAGGTGAATGAAGTAACCAACCCTGTGCATCATTCTCTCCTGTCGCGTGGGGGCAATTTTTATAAGAGCCAGTTATGGGACATCACATGGCCAAAATAATATTAGTATGGTGGTGACAGGCATGTGAAGGCAAGATGAATCTAGGATAAAAATAAAACCAAATGAATACAAATGGAGTATCCTTCACCTAGAGGGGGGGAATAAATCATATACGGACTAATGCGGTGTGTTCTCTCACTCGCTCTCTGTCCCTTTTTCGTCGTCACACACAGACACTCGCCGTTTCTCTCTCTCTTTTTCGTTGCCTTTCATTCTCCATCTCACTTCATCTGATTAAGTTAGCTACAAAGTGTCCTTCTGTATTAATAATCCGCTCAGAGAGGTGAGAGGGAAAGCAGTACTGTATGTAGGTGTCAAAATGTCACTGCTGGAAAATGCAGTAGATCTTGCCAACTCACTGTGTTAGGGCAGTGCTTTAATTGTGTGTTTCCTCTCATTTTTGTATTGAGTGTGCATCCCTTTATGTTAACTTATGTGCTCCACTTGTAACACAAACACAAACATAAATCAAATCACAAATGCTCTGCTGCACAGGACAATTACACAGTGTGAGTCATTTGGTGTTTAAAAAAAAGAATGGGTTCAACAAGCTGCAATATTAATCTGACAGTTTATTGTATGTATGATGTGTTTTGACATACATTTTGTATATCTTTGAGATTGTAGTGGTAGTATTTGCTGGGGTGCAAATGAGGTCTAAAATGAACTATTAGAACTGTGAAATTGTACTGCCCATGGATGGAATTTACTCATGATGCAGAATAAAATATTTTGCCACACTACCACACAAAGCTGTCATGTACCAATTCCAAATACAAGCAGAAGCAGAGCTGTGCTTCCCTTGCAGTTGCTGCCGTTTAATATATTTTCAGTAGTCAGTCCATCAGTGGAAAGAAAAAAGCCAAAACACAGTAACTACACAGACTATTTGGTGAAAATTTGAAAGAACAATCATCTGTCTTTTTTTTGGGCATTTGTTTGGCATGCCTGAAGGGAGTGTGCTGCAAACACACATATACACACACACACACACACACACACACACACACACACACACACACACACACACACACACACACACACACACACACACACACACACACACACACACACACACACACACACACACACACACACACACTGCCCTGCTGTCACACATCAATGCAACCCAACTCTTAAGGAAATATGGCTCTTATCAAAACACTGTCATTCTTTATGTACTGGTACTGAACGTGTGCAGTAAAATTTTATTATTTGTATACCATGCAACACTAGCAGCTTTTACATGATGTTTGATGCTCACATGTGCTGGCCATCTTGATAGTTCCCTTTAGGCACTAATAGCCTAATCCGCGTAGTAATCCACATGATTCCCCATTTCCATCTGCATGTTTGATTAATTCCATTAATTCCATCATTTTCCATCCTGATGTTACTGTGGATTAAAAATCTCTTGACGCCAAACTGAACAAGCACATATGGAGCTAAGCCAACGCATGCAAATAAATACGAGGTTAAGGACAGAGTGGAAGCTTTGCCCGCAGACAGGTAGAAGTGAGGCTACCGAAAAGAGGGCATAATTTAGGAAGCGTGATGTGCTTCTTTGTGAATGGATGAATCATAAGAAGGATGAATGGGTACGTGGGAGGGCATGCGTGTGTGTCATGGCATTGCCACAAGGCTGATGAGTGGGCCAATGTAGGCTATAAGTGGCCTGAGTGACCAATAATGCTAGGGCCATACATAGCCCCTGTTTTTTGACTGCTTACAAATGCAGCCTTATGGTTCAGCTGAGTCATGGGCAAAACAGGGCCTAAGGTTGTAACATCTGTAATTACCACATGGGGTGAACATGGGTTACTACAGACAAGTAGTAGTAAACCACCATATTCCTTCAAATGCAGGTTTCAGCAGCACAGGGTGAATACTTTTCTCCTTTGCTGGACCATTTCAACGCCACACTCAACCCTGATATGTATGTAAAAGGAAACCATGATGACTGTAATGGATACAACCAGTAGTTCACCAATGGTTGGCTTATACAATTAAATTGTAATCACTTGATATATTTCACAACAAAGGTTACACATTCTGAAAGAAACTTTTGAAATATTTCTTGTGTAGACACATGAAAGCACTGCAACAACTACCTTTTTCCTCCCTGAAAAATGGATAAACTGTGGTGTAATGGGACAAGGCTAGACTGATTTGAGGGTGCAGGGGGCACGTCGCGATTGATAGATGGAAGAGGAAGAGGTAAAGCCTCACATCAGGTGATTGTGTGTTGCATGCACACCCGCAGGCAAGCAAACCTTGCTCCCCGCAAATCTCTCTGAGTCTAAACCGAGGCCAGAGGTTCAGTCCCAAGGGGAACAAATCTTTGCATGAGCACTTACTGTGGATATAGCACTTTAAAGGCCAGGGCTTTTGAAATGTGTTGTATAGCAAAATGGGTTGTGCCAAAAACTGATTTTATATTATCTGGTTTTAAAGATATCACTGTTGTGATAACAATTAAATTATCAAGTTGTACTGTATACTGAAGCCACTGCCATCCATTGTGGAGTGTTCAGTTGCTGAGATAAATTATGTACTTTTATCGTGAATTGATGTACTTTTCTAGCATTTTGAGTATTTCATTGATTATAAATAACATGGTTGGGAGAAGGGTTGTCATAAATTTAATGTTTTCTACATGCTAGTAGTCCTTTTTATTATTTGCTTACCTTTTCCCCTTTTGCTTTTCTCAAGAAGACAAACATTTTGTCATTTTGAAAAATTGTCATTCTTTCATTGTGCTCAGAGAAAACCACACCTTTTCCATTTTGTTGTATAAAACAATCTGCAAAAGAGCAGTGTTCCTAAATTACATGCCTTAGGACACAGAGTCCTGCTGTTTTTAATTCCAGTCATCCAATCAGGGACAGTTTTACACCTGGGATGTCAGGTGAATGCAATTAACTATCACAGGCTGGAAAATCAGCAGTACTCTTTATCCTGAAAAACAGGATTGAAAGCCACTATTAAATAGATTTCCCTTGAAATTCAAACTGGTACCAATAAATATTTTTCTAAAGAGTGGTGAGGGCACTGCAAATTTTCTTGGCAATGTTCTTTTGTTATAATTATACCAGTGATTAAAAAATGGCGTAATGATTTACTGATGTCAACTACTATTTAGAGTCACATTTGTGAACAAGGCCAAAAGTTTTTTGTTCTTGCTCAACAAACAAGCCAAGGTGATAATTAACTTCTTAGTTTTTGAAAAGAATCCTCTGTTCTTTGTTGTTTTTTTCTATTGAAGGACTAGCAGCACCAGCATTCCAATACTCTCTTAAAAGGAGCGCCATCTCAGGAGTTCTTCACTCTAAACGGTGGGGAAGTGAATCATGCTCCGTAAAGTAGCTTTCAACCTCAACAGCTCCAAGACACTGCAGACAGCGTGTTCACTGAAGTCTGTGCAATTAGAAATTTGATCAATAACACTTCTCCTCCTAGCTGCTCAAAATGCGATCTCATTCTACAGCTAGAAGTATCATGACTCATAGATAATGCTAAAGCACATGTATGTTTCTGTCCTTACGAGGACGATCAATGGACAACATCCATCTCCTTACCTTAAAAGTGTAATATGTAAGTTTTCTGCATTCAAATATCTAAAAACAACCTGACTTATAATATCCCAAATGTTTACTACAATGTTACGGTCTATTTCATTTGGTCACCTGTCAATGGCGTCATATCCCCTTTGCACAAGCATCAGTGTTGTGGTTGTCATAAACGGATATTTTATCCAGTTTTAAGACATAATTTAATGATACACTTTTTCAGATCTTGGTTGTTTAGTATATCTTTTAAACAGATGAAGGATTTTAAGCATCAGACGCCTGGATCTTCAGTTATTACAAAAACAAGCTGAGCAAACATTGCTGACAGCTGGGCCGGCAATTCCTCCGGATATCCTCTGTCCACTGAACAGTGTGGGAGATACACATTTAAGACATGAAACTGCTTTATTCAGTTTTTTTTTAACTGGATTTTAGTCACTGGCTTCATTTGTTTTGGAGAGGAGGAGACCTCTGCGGATAAAAAACCTCCTGAACAATGAACACTTAAGAAATCCGAACCGGGAGAAGCTGACAGCAGTGACAGCAGTGGTGGTTGTTTATAAGTGGAGACAGCTATTCCCATGATCCCATGCTACTTCACCATGTCATAAAACTCGTGTCTTTTGTTACTGTTTTTGATTGAGAGACTCCTAGCAGCAAAATATTCCATACTGTGTGTTTAACTCTTTCATCACCACCACATGCCTAACTATTAACCCCTAAACATAACCTTATCACAATTCTAACCTTAAATCTAAACTCAAGACTTAACCCTAGTCTGAAATTAATAATAGTATTAGTATTAAATTATCAATTATCAACTGGTTTTAACATGTGTCTGTTTTTCTTTCTTTTTTTGCTGAAGCAGTTTGTGATTTTTCTCAAGATTAAAATATTTTGTTGCTTTGTTGAGTGGAATTACCTGAAATTAAACGCCAGATCACTGAGCCTCTTCTAAAACGTTGTTATTTAATGGTTACTTGATAGCTAATTATATATAACTACCCTGTTTAGACTCACTTGAAAACACGAGTGCTGATTAAACAGCTGAAAATTGCTTCGTAATTTTTAATCTATCATAATCCACTTTCGTTGTAGTAGTAAATTCAACAGCAATAAAGTCTGCCCCCCCTGTAAATAGTCTTTTGATGACGTGAGAAGCCAAAATAACCTGACTTGGTTGGGGGAAAAAAATATTCAGACAAATCTGAAAATCTGAAACTTAAAATAAGGTTCTTACAAGGATAGAAGCAGGAGGGACACAATCACACACAGTAAACAGGTTGTATGGAGTCCAGCTGTGCGGGATGGTGTTAATGAATGAGCCAGTGGTCCCACCCCCCAATCACTGCCACTAATTATACTCATTAATATTAACGAGGTAATTTATATGATGGCAAAATGTATGCTATTCATGCAGAAGGTGTCTATGTTGGAGGTGGCAGAGATGATTGGAAGGGAAGGTCAATGAAATGCTTACACATATATATATATAATATATAATAATCTATTTGGGGTCATTAGTTTGTTCTTCACTGTAACACTTTTTTGTGAACTGCTTTTTATGCTTTTATTTTTCACTATCCTACTTGAATCCATTCTCAAAAAGGAGACAGGTGCTTGTAGAAGCACTCAGGATGCATCTTAGATTAGAGACACACTGTTGCTGAAGCCCTGTCTTTTTTTTCTTGAGTCCACATTAGTTTGCTGAAAGACGAGTTTAAAATTGGATAGGAACAATAATGTTTGAGCTCACTTTTTTACCACTGATGTTGAACATTTAAAAATTCTGAATAGAGCCTGAAAGATACTCATTTGCCAATATAAGTATTTGTATTAGAAAAATTAGACTGGAATATACCATCGGATATCTATTCTTAATCACACTTTTTATAACAATCCCTTACATTTGGTTGTTTGGATATTATAAGCAGGATACCGAATGGTAGGCCTGTATCCTTCCCAAATCTGTGACAAGCTTAACTCAGCTGATAATAGTAATAGTTTATGCTCATGTACTGGTCAAGATATGAGGTTCATTAAATAGATTACAATGTGTTTAATAGTTACATTATGAAGATAGATCATTTTTGCACATATGAGACTGAACTTCCTTGAGCCCCCCCCCCCCCCCCCCCCCGCCTCCACTCTCTTTCAACCCAACCGGTCGAGACAGATGGCCTAGAGCCCGGTTCCGCTTGAGGTTTCTTCCCATTAAAGTGGAGGTTTTTGTTGTTGTTGCCGTCACCAAGTGCCTGCTCATGGGGGAATGTTGACTTTCTGTAAAATAAAGAGTACAGTCTAGACTTACTGTGTGTGAAAAGTGCCCTGAGATACCTTCTATTGTGATTTCGCGCTATACAAATAAAACTGAATTGAAAAGAATGCTGAAAGGCACTAATATGCGCCTCTGTTGCCTTTGTCCCTTTTATTTTCAGTGAAATCTTAATCACCCTTGTTAAGCATGTACGCTTTACAATGTGAGCTGTTAACTGAAATTGAAAGAAAACACACAAATAGTGTAAAAGTGCCATACTGTAAGGTGGCATGACATTGAATGGACCAGGATATCCTTCATCTACAGTTTATTTTAGTGTGTTCGTATGAGAGATGGTGTGTGTCCGTTTTTGCGATATGTGCATGGGTGCATGCGGATGTGCATGTGCATAAGAAATGGGATTCCTGTGGGAGACGACATCATCTCCTGAGACAGGACAAAGTCAATATGGAGAGTTACACAGAGCCCACAGGGAGCAGGCCACCAGAGGCCAGACTTATACCGACAGATAAAGATGGAGCGGCAAAGGGAAGAGTTTACATTGTACTGTTAGTGTGTGTGAGAGAGAGAGAGAGAGAGGGGAAGCAAGGGCAACAGAGAGAAAGTAAAGGAGAGCAGGACAGAAATGGTTTTATTTACTGCATATCCAGTGCTCACAGCTGTTGGTCTGCGTAAAAACCCAGCACATACACAGATATGGGTGTGATGAATTCTCCTTTGGTGTTGAGTTGTCATGTATTTAATCAAGCATTTGAAACCATTGTTTTTCCCAAAACCTTCTGTTTCCCTTTGAGAATTGACTTTTTGGGAAAGAACCCAAAACATTATTACTGTGTATGTGTACACAGTGATAAAGACGCAGTAGGGAAAGTGGAGTAGCTAGGGTTATGGTTAGACAGGAACAAAACAAACCAATAAAATGCTATTGTTTGTGGTGCGTGTCAAATAAGTTTTCAAACTGAATTTAATATATAATATATATGCAGATCTGTATAGTGCTAGGAAAGCTGCATTAGCAATCTCAATTTATTCATCTCATAATTTGCATGCACTTAAAGCAACCTCTTTGCAGCACATATTTTGGGTGAATGCCACAGTGGAGTCTCTTTATTATATTTTATATATTCCTGATTGTATTGTATTTATTTATTAGTTATATTTTTTTATTGGATTTCTTGAGAATACTTTAAATAAAACATATTGCAAATCCAGTATGTGAGTATATGTGCATATGTAGTTTACCACAGTTAATCACAGAAACATCTTCATTTTGCATTTGTATGTATTTTTAATAGGAAGGTTAGTTTGCATGGCATCTATACTGTCAGTTACTCAGCCCTCTTACCCAAATGGCTGTTTATCTGGGTACAATGTGCATGTCAATGGGTTACACAATTGTGTTCTTATTTTTTCAGCAGTTTTCTTTGATCAAACCACTTTGTGCTTTCCACCTAAAAGCCTCTTGTTTAGGTGAGTGGCCCATTATCTTTTCCTCACCGTGGTTCATCTACAATGCTGAAATCAACTCTACTTGTGCTTCTCTACTTGGCTGGCATTTGTAATTTTAATGGAACTTTACATATTCCACAAACAGTGGTCAAATCATAACAGTATGTAATGTCTTAGTGATTTTTGACACAAAGTAAGTTATGTGGCCATTTGTGACATAAGTATAACCCTCAAAGTGTGTTATATAATCAAACTAGAAGAGTGCACTTAGCACAGTGCAGCGCCAGGTCTGTACAGTAAAGATGACGGAAACAGGGATTTATTCATCTCTTATAGTGCTAACTTTAGTCGATAATAACATAACATGTTCTGCTTCAATATGAGACCAAATATTTCTGTGGATGTTGGTTTTTGAGCCACAGCAAAAGCCAAAATGTAGCCTGCAAGAGCCTAGTTAAACCTTGTTTTTAACTTAGTTGATTTCTGGAAATGCCTTTTGCTACGTCGTAATGCATATCGTAAAATAGCGATAAAAAAATAATGAAAACAAACCCTAATAAAGACAAAAGTCTAAGCTTTAGGAGAGGCTTGTAAGCAATGGTGTTTTTCAAAAATGGTGAATCACTGCAACCATAAGGTCCTTGAGCATACAGTCATAAATATGTACAAAAATGTTGCTGATGGGGTTCTTGGAGTATGTGAGATTAGCTGCAGACAGATCCACACAAACGCACACGTACGACCAAACGCATGATCCCCTCCAGGCTTACGTCTGGCGTAGATAAAAATGCAACGATTCCAAGCTAAAATGTTAGACATTTTTGACTCTTGTAGCTCTACAAGTGGATAAACACAGATAACATTAAACTATTTCACCCGGTTTTCAAACCATTCTCAGGCTGAAGAATCACTAAAAGCTCCTAAAATACAGGAAATGTTTTATCTCACTATAATTGCCTGAATTATTTTTGTGTGTTGGCAATGTTGAACACTCGATGCGTGGTACTTGTTGTGTCTGAAGAGCCCTGAAAGCGCTTCAGTTTACCTTTGCTCGTCGCTATCATGGTCGTACGCTGCTACTCGATCTCGCCCCCTACGAGCTCTTATGTAGAAAGCCAAGCAGATGCTCACAATACCGTAGAGAGTGGAGGTTTTATTTTATTCTTACAAATGAAGCAGAGGTTAATATGTTTTGAACCTGGAAAGAGAATGAAGGAAGTGAAACTACAATAGACAGGTTGTTTAACTTCTGGTGTGTGATTGTAAAAAAAAAAAAAGATGTCTAATGCAGAACTTGTGATAAAAGTTGCAAAAGAGAAAAAGAAAAGAGTTAGACAGACCAAACATCCCTTGGACCTACATTCTCCCATGGTGCCTAGTTGTTGGGCTGCCTTTAAATTTGTCCAGGGACAAAGCGGCACAAGGTATAATCCACCTGCCAGTCCCGTTCAGCATCAGCAGCACTCTGGCAGGAACATTCTGCCCCCCACTTAAACACAAAATACCATCAGTGCGGAACAGTAGAACCTATTCTCCTCTCCGCTCTTTCTCCTCCTCCTCCTCCTCCTCCTTCTCTCTTCTCTGGATTACAAATGCGCCACAGGAAGGCAACGTGGGTGGTGTTGTAGAAAGACAGGAGATAGGGTGAGAAAGACGCAGAAAGAGACGCAGTCGGAGAGGGGGAAAACAGACAGAGAGATGCAATGCTTTAGAGGCAGAGTGAGTATTACTGAGGGGTGGGAAAGAGATGAGCAAAACAAGGAGATAAGAAGCAGAGAGAGAGGTGGGGAAGAAATGAATGAGAAAAGGGAGACAGAGCGCTTTTACGCTCCTTCCCCACCCTGCTCACCGGTGGGTAGGCCCCAGGAGAGAGCAGAGATTGATCGGTTCATTTGGATTGGAAAAGTGGATCTCTTCCCCCCAAAAAACTTGTTTCCTCCCAAACCAAATGACAAATGAGCTATTGATTTGTTGTTTACAATCCGGGGGTGCACAATGCCCCCTCAGCGCGCATGATGGACCTCATAATGGTCTCTGAGGTTTACCATTGCCACCTGCTAAAAACTGACAGCTCTCCAGGCTGCAGCACACCCGATACAGTACGACGGGCAACCCAGGTGTTATGTCAAGCTCTGCTCAAACTCTACTTATAAAAAAACACTTGTGGCATTGGTAATGGTCACCTTTGTTCTTTTTCTGTTCTCTGAGACCAAACAGAGCCTGCTTGAGCCCTGCAAAAGCTTTGCCATTTTTCTGTAAATACAAGGAAGATAACAGGATCAAAATATCCTCAGTGCCCATCTGACAGTTGCTGCCAAAGTGGCTGGTCCTTGATCGACGCGGAAGGAGAATATATACCATAAAGGTGCCTGGCGATCGACAGTGCAACCACGGGCAGAATACCTGTACCATGGTCGCAACAGGCTAGAGGTTATTGTTTTCTTGACCTTTGTTATTGATCCTTTGCTGATCCCTTGGAAATGTCAAGTTAAAACCCACAGAGCCCTCAGCCACACTTACTAAGTACAGTAAACAAACATGCGAGACACACACATGCACCCGCATACAGAGAGAGAGAACAAGAGGGAGATTTTTGAACCTAATTTCATTGTGAAATGTAATTATAAGACAACATTATTGTGCGCCAAGTGCGTCTAATTATGATAGTTATTGGTGTGTTGCATGATGTCTGCAGATTTGAAATAATGGACAAGCCTCGTAATCATCGGTCTATTCTTCCATGTCTTCATAACACTGTTCATTACCATCAATGGGCTTTTTGTAAAGGAGATTATTTTATTGGCCGTTTTACACAAGACAGAATAGTCTTTTTGTGTATTCCTCCTACACTCGCACATACACAATATTGCCTCATTTACATATGCATCTCTCACTGGGGCCTTACATGGAGTGGCGTGCCCTACCGTTTAAAGCTGAGTGCCTTGCACAAAGGAACTGCGTCAGTAATGGAGGTCAATGTGGATGAAATCATTTTAATTCAATTTGGGATATCACAAGAACAAATGTGCAGTGGTGGAAGAAGTGTGTAGATCCTTTTCTTAAAAAAATAAAATACAACAATGTAAATCCTCCATTGAAAGTACAATCTATAACTGTTTTTTTTGTACTTTATTGTTATAACTAGAATTGGAGCTACTGTAGTATTAACTATAGAGTTAAGTAGCTCTCAAGCTTGAGTCCAGACCCACTAAAAGGTTGATATATCTGAGTCTGAGTGGTCGTGAAATTATTACTAGAAAAGAAAAGAAAAATTCACACACACAAATATTGATTCTTTTTTTAAACTTTTCTCCTCTAATATTTATCTTTATCCTCTAATATTTAGTGATTTACTCAATAACTCCTTGGGCCTCCAACAAATAAAACCATCTGAAACATTTAGAGTGGATCTCTGGTACAATTTGTCTTAACAGTGATAAGAGCCCCCATTTTGGTCCTTTTTTTTTTGTAAATATTGATAACCACTTGTTTAATCTTTAATCAATGTGTGTATAAACTCAGCATATATTTTTAATGTCAAATCTTAACCTGAAAAGAAACTGTCAGATTAATGTAGTGGAGTACAACATAATATTTACCCATGAAATGTAGTGGAAAAATTATAAAAAAAATTATACTTAAGTAAATGTACTTACTTATTTCCCACTCCTTCAAATATGCCCTGTTTTTTTTCTTTCTCTGTAGACCAAACCAGCATCATGCCAGTTATCCCTACACCTCTCCACCTTGGTCCACCTGCAGCACAAAGACAAAGATAGGGTCCGTGTAGGGTAAAACACATCTAAAATGGGAGTGGGAAAGTTCTGGTGCTAATCTAAACTTGGCAGTTTAATATAGAAAAAAAGAAGGAAAAAAAGATAGAATCAAGGGTAGAGGACGATTGGTCAGATTTTGATCTGTAACTCAGCACTTTTCTGGCAAGGAGTGTGGGTGAGGGGGTGGAGGAATTGTATAGGAGTGAGAAGTAGATTGCTTCCTGATGCAGCTGCCGTACAAAGTCGGGAGGAAATGACATCAGACATCACCGGAGGGAAGAGGAGAGGAACGAGGAATAGGCCGTCTTGTACAGGGCAAAAGAGAAAATAGAAGAAAAGAAGAAAGGGATAGAGAGGAGAGGAGGAGGGGATGGATGGATACCGCGCTTAGCCAAGCAGTACTCTAAATACATAACTAATGTTCCTTGCGGTGCAACTAGAGTCCCGGCTCATTTATTGTCTCAATAAAGCTTGTCTGACGGCCTCTGCATCGGTTATCAGTCACAGAACCGTCTTAACTGGGTCAAGACCACTGGGGGGAGGGGTTGGGGAGGGTAGGAGGAGAGGGGGGGTGAGTTCAACCTCCCTCTCTCTGTCTTTTGGAACAGTGGTGGTGGCAGAAAGCACAGCTGGGGCCCCATCATCGCTCACACATAATGGAGAAGGGTCTTGGAAATTCAGAATACCAGGACAGATATATTTGGACCGTTTATCCTTTGAAATGCACACATGCGGCCGAGTGAAGAACACCTGGTGCATATTGGATATACCAGAGTCAATACCCCGCAACTGACATGAATATGAACTTCTGAAAGTATAGCAGAATATATATGCAAATGCTCAACGCAATATCAAGAGCTTCTTTTACATTAAGAGCAACATGTTAATTGTGTGCCATTGAAATGACGTTCCCAACAAGCCCTTAACTGCTGCTGTTTCTCACATCTTTTTTTTTTCCCTTCCAGCTTTTGCATACAAAAAGCACTGCTCTCAAAGTTTAAGCGCATGTTTTCCCTGGCACAGACTGCTGTCTCGAGTGGAAACCTCCTCTTTTGAAGAAAATAAAAAAGGTGCACATTTGAAAGTACATAGGGTTATGAAGCTTGATTAGTCGTTATTACAGAGAGAAAAGTGCCTTCTAAAGAAATGAAATGAATCATCAGAACAGAGAATGTGCAAATGCACACTCCGCACAGAGATAGCGCTAAGTAAATCACATAGCAATAACAACAACTAGAGTGCTGAGGAATTGTAAGAAAAAGAGATTTTCTTTAAACCAGCCAGTGTGGGAAAATTAAATGTAATTTGTAGTCCATTTGTAAATATTTAACAAAGTATTTGCAATCTTTACATATGAAGAGAATGCATTCAAAAGACCACATATTCTTAAACAAAAAGGAATAGTATAGCAAAAGAAATGGAAAGTGTCCTCTAAGGAGAGGAGGTTTATAGTGTAAAAGTGCCGTGGTGAGGACATTTTTCCGCTTGTTAATAAACTCCTTACAATACTGGTGTTGTCCAGATAAAATATTCATGGGTGACACTCAATAGGCTCAATCTGTAGAGCGCTTACTTTGATCTTTAACATTAGATCTCCTCTGTATACAGACGTGCAGAGGAGCCAGAGGACGACTGCTGCTTAGAACCAGAACGAGAACAAACCGTCTGCTAGCTGGAGAGAGACACGCTAAAAGCAGGCTGAGCAAGCGGAGAGCAAGGTTTCTGCCGAAAACAAGCACCTAGACCCAGAGAGACATGAGAGCAGCTGCTCGCTAACAGCTGCGTGTGTTTACAGCAGAGAGCAGGAAGGAGGACAAACGTCTCCCTCCGATACTCTGTCTGCTGCTTCTTCAGACGGTCACGGAGCAGACACCTTCAGCTGATAATTGTAATGCTGTCGTTCATTTAAGTATTTATAACACACCTAGTGTTTTACAAATTAGTTTTTTATTTGATGAAAGTGTTCGCTGATACACAAAATTAACTAAATAGTTTTGTTTTCTATATTTAAAAAAATCAAACAGTGGGTCAATGGGCAAGTATTGCAATTAGTGTATGTAACACCGACTGCCATAGCAAGCCTACTGGGTACAAAAGTTCAAAAGATAACAGAAACTCTTTGTTCTCCAACTTTTTTATGATTCACTATATTACCTTTCTTTCTCGCTTGTATTGTCTTTGCATGATGAGCTTCTGTTTGGCCATTGTCACATTTTGCTGATGACATTTAGATTCATTGCTCCCCCCTTGTTATTTTGTCTTAAATCAAAGATTAAGATGATCATGTGCCTGGCACACTGTGAGCTTCTTTTTTTAAAAGGTAATTATCTGAAGCGAGGAAGTGTTTTGGCTCCAAACATCATTCCACTAATGTTTAATTTTGTTTTCTTGCTCTAATTATTAAATTATCATACACTGTACCAGCTGAATAGTCAATGAGTTCTTAGCTGGTGGCAAAAAGAAAACAAACCTGAAGGCAGAGAACTTTTCAGAGTCACTCTGCTCCGTCCCAGCTCCCACCACCCAGCCTGCAGTTAGAATAAAAATGGCACCAGAAGCTTCAGGCAGGGTATAAAGCTTTAAAATTTGGTATCTATAATAAATGCCATGTTCTATACATATTTTACATGCCATTTGAGGCATTTAGCTGGCACTTTTAATGAGAGAAATTAAGGGTGAGTGAACAGTTTTGGTCAAGGACAAAACTCTCTGCGGTTTTTATTCAGTATTCAGATCCTTAACTTGAAGTTATAATCCTTAATATTAACATGAAGTCAAACCCCGTTCTTGATAACATTTATGATCAGCATTTTCCTACAATAATCATTACATATATACATTTTAAAAAACGTGAATTGCCCCTCTCTATATATTGTTTTTTGGAGTTTTTCTTTTTCTGATATTAAATTCAATTTTAATTCAATTCATTTATATAGCGTCAAATAACAACCAAAGTTATTTTAGGGCACTTTTCACATACAGCATAGACAGTGCCCTCCCCGATGAGCAAGCAATTGACGACAGCAGCAAGGAAAGACTTTGATTTAACAGGGAGAAACCTGAAGCAGAACCAGACACTAGGTGGGCGGCCATCTGCCTTAACTGGTTTGGCTGAGAGAGAAAGAAGGATGAGGAGAAGGAAGAGAGAGACTCAGAGACGCAACATTAACAACGATAATAACGATTAATAAAAATAATAATTATAGAAATGTAACTTAAAATAATAACAGTGATATGGGCATCAAATAGGAAACTCACAAATCCATAACCAGGCTGTGCAGGTGAGAAAAGCACAACAACTCTGCATTAATGGTGCATGAATGTGTGTAGGTGGAGAGGGAAAGGAGGAGAGACGAGCTCAATGCATCATTGAAAGTCCCCAAAGCAGTCTAGGCCTATAGCAACATAACAAGGCTGGTTAAATGCAAGCCTGGGCCAGCCTTAACTATGAGCTTTATCAAAAATGAAAGTTTTTAACCTGCTCTTAAATGTAGAGAGGGTGGCTGCCCTCCAGTCCCAAACTGGGAGATAGTTCCACAGCAGAGGAGCCTGATAGCTGAAGGCTCTCCTTCCCCCTCTACTTTTGGAGACTTTAAGAACCGCAAGTAAGCCTGCACTCTGGGAGCACAGTGGGCAGCACATTCCAATATTATAGTAAATGTACAAAATACATTAAATGTTTACTAGGAATACCTGAAAAATGCATGTGGATACAGTACTTGAGTAGATGCACTGGTCTGTTCCTCTGATCCGATGTTAACCAAGCAGAGCCATGAACTCCTATGCACAAACAACATTCATACATGCACATATGCTAACGGCTAAGAATTCACCATACGACCTGAAAATAATAAGTACTAACTAGATTTGAGGGAAACTGAACAGTCTATCATAAGCTGCCTCACACATAACAGCAATGATTATGCTCTTATCTTCTTTGGGGACTGTACTGAGTTGAATTATCATTCATGCTGTATTGCTGTTTTGCTTAATTGGAATTTGTTTAGCAGGCTTTGTAAGGGAGCAAACAGGGAATAAACAGATTTATGGGGAGCTCTGCCAAGTAAAAGGTTATGCATAATTTAAGGCGGATTAGTTTGGATGTAGAGGTCAATAAGGCTAAATAGACAAGAATCATCGACATCCAGGAAGGAGAAGGGGTGTCTTGAGGGTCTGGGTCTCCACCAGCTGTGCAAACTCTTTATTAACAGACGCTAAGATGCATCCAGGAGCATGCATTAACTCACAATAACACACACACTCTCACATGCACACCTTGCTTCATACTTCAAAACACATATCAGCAGCTAACAGAAGGCATACTATACGCGTGCTAACTAATTATATCAGTGTGATTATTTTTGTTTGCAGCCTGAAGGCAATGTTCTACTTTATTCAAAGTATGTCACTATGTCATTTTTCATCAACTTCAATGTAGTCACCTTCATTACCGCTGCCCGCGTCATGATCACAGTACTGTCATCATAACCCATCGTGACAGCACTATCCTGCTGCCCCGCACGTCACGTTTCACCACTCTTTGCATAGTTTACATCTTGTTCACTCAGCTGCTGATAATGGCAGTGTAAGCAAACTGTTTTTGTTTTTTGACATGTTATAAGTTGTCTCACTGACAGCAGTTCAGTCTTCAGTCAGTAACAGAGGGCAATCAGTCTCTGAAATGAACATTAAGAGGCGGAGATAGTAAAAAAAAAAAGGAGCGTTATTTCCTTTTTTAGAGTTTTGTTTACCATCTTTTGTACTATCTTAAGTTTTTGAGAGAAAGGTAACATTGTTTCAGAATTCATAGATACATGCATAAATCCCATTTTAACAGCTGGAATTGCACTTGCAAAACCTGAAATGACTTTTTTTTTTAACCTGCCAACATTGAAAGCAACAACAGTGACATCAGTCCCACTGAGTCTCCAATTTCACTGATGCCAAGGCAATGGATCAGCTAGCTTAGCTCAGCGAGGCTCCTGTGGTTAGGAAATGTAAATGAGTGTTAGGGAGGATGTAAATTTGTCCCAAATAATATCACACTGATCATCACTTTTAACTATCTTACAGCTAGTAGTAGTGTTAGTCATATATTTCTTCAGATTTTAGGGTATCTAGGGCAGGGGTTGTCAAAGTGGGATCCGAGGACCTATAGGGGTTCTTGAGGGGTCCCTAGTAAAAAGGGGAATCATTTATTTTCACTATAAAACCATCCATCAGTGACACAATGACAGAATATATTTTGACTATTTTGGTCATGGTTGTCATAAACTTTCTGTAATAAAGCAACTAATAGCAAAAATCTTATCAGATGGGGGTCCGTGGTCTAATTTGTGTCCGATTAGGGGTCTTTGATGTGAGATAGTTTGAGAACCTCTGATCTAGAAGACATACTTACTAGATGTTCTTGGGAAAAGAGAAAATAACTTTTGATGTAATGAACGCTACAGACTGGGACCAGCTTCATCGACAGTACTGACAGTACACAGAATTTACCATCAAGTTAATGTAAAATGCATGAGCCAAAACCTTCATTTTATGTCTGCATGACAGTTAGTGTGCACATGTACATGCTTACTGGTATGTCTGAGAAAGGTTGAAAGAGTAAGTAAATATATATGCATATCTGTTGTGTAGGCGTGTATGTGTGTTGTTGCAGATCATGCTGTGCACTGTGTTGCATATCAGAGCATCTTGTCTCACAGATTTAACATGCATTTTTCTGCTTTTGAGGTCAAGGCTGTTTATACAGTCTGATTTACTGAATGAGTCTACATCTGCAATTATCAATGACTAAGTCTTGCATGTATGTATGTATATATATATACAGTGCCAGTCAAAAGTTTGGACACACTTTCTCATTGATGTGAATGGGAAAGTGTGTCGAAACTTTTGACTGGTACTGTATATATACACACACACACACACACGTATATAGATATATATACGTGGCTTGTCCCGCCGTGGCACACACACACACACACACACACACACACACATATATAGATATATACGTGTGTGTGTGTGTGTTAATAATAATAATAATATATACCATATACCATACCATATACAATATACTAATAAACCTGAATCTGATTTTAATGGCTATAGTATGAAATGCAATGGAAATAGTCTGTAGGGCTTTCAGTTGGTAATTCTGTGTTCGCCAGCTGCTTCCAGGTGTATATGTCAGGGGTTTACTGCCTATTGCTGATGTACTGGTGTCTCTGTAGACACTGGTGTTAAATGATCTCTTTCCTACAGACTCCTGTTCACTCTGACATTTCCTCCTCTGGCTCACAGAGCCTTTGGGCTCTCCTTCTCTTTGCGTGTGTGTCTGGG
This sequence comes from Scomber scombrus, assembly GCF_963691925.1. NCBI lineage: Eukaryota > Metazoa > Chordata > Actinopteri > Scombriformes > Scombridae > Scomber > Scomber scombrus. Next base: position 9,008,520 of record NC_084991.1, read on the forward strand.
GGATGCACATTGCATGTGTGTGTATATGTGTGCGTATGTGTGTACACCCACAAATCAGGGGTTGGTGTTGGCGTTCAGCTGTGGGGAAATGTCAGAGCACATCTGCGAATGAACGATATCAGCAGTACCTGGTGGCCAGTGCACACACACACATGTACACACACCAAAGGAAAACAAGCCCGGAGCAATGGCACGCCACACAACCTGCCAGTAATTCACCACAATGGCACCAAGCATAAATAGCATGCAGAAAAAGGTGGGTGTAGCTGGAAGCACCTATGTGGCAGGTGTATAGACATCCAGACATGGAGGAACAAAATACAATTTTACGTTTTGATAGTAACAGTCAACATACATACTGTATATTTATTATACTAACATTTGAAAGATACTACTGCACAGTTGAAAGAAGGATGAAAAAAGTAATCATTTGTACAAATTCAAAAACTTGCCCACATTTCAAGAAAGACATTAAATGAAGCACGAAGACAAAATTATTTTGTAATGATATAGAAAATGTGACTTTATTTACTGTTCAAATCAACACCCATTTTTACAGTACAGTTTTTACAGACTTTGTTTCAATGGTCTTGAAAAGACAAATAACAGAGTATTTTTGCATGGTTTCAGTGTATAAAGGCTTTTTTAAACGTACCTACATAGCTGCAGTGATATTGTACAAAAGGCTGATTTTCCATTTTGTATCTTGTTGGAATGAACTGGACTGCTGTGCCCAATTTTAAATATTCACATGAAGGTCATTTTTAGCCATGGTGAGGCACTGCTGGAAAATAGCACGAGAGCCAGAGAAATAATCTGTTGCAGAATATAATACATTTCCATTTGAAAACTGAGAATCTTACTTTAATTTCAGAGTAGTCATTTTTACTAAATTGGACCAAGTTGTAAAATGTTACTGTATCTCTTCCCATTATACATGTTCATTTACCACATCAAACAATGGTGAGGAAGCAGTTATCTGTGTTTTGGGATATTTGAGCAATGAATATCATATAAAAGCTTCTGTCACATTATTCTTGTTTTTTTTTGTTTTTTTTTAATGAATAAATACCCAAATGTCTGTTTCATGTTCTAAAAATGTCAGTTTTGAGATAGTTTGCATGCATACCATAGACTGTAGATAAATGACAGATCCTCAAAGGTGAAGCCAAAACATCACGATGGCCCTTGGTGGCTGGATGCAGTATAGGTCATAAATCCCACACCATCCATGAGCCAAACTAAAAAAATCAAAGCACACACCAAATATATTTTCACAAAGTTGCCTTCTGTCATTTTGGGTAGTTCTTATCACACCGATGTTCATCCAAGTGCTCAATTTAAATTAGCTACTTGAGGATATACTGTAAAAAGAGGGTTGACATCATGATGTGACAGCCACTCTCAAACCTCCATCAGACAGCAGGATGGCTGAAGGGGCGTGTCCCGTGGCCTAAATCTACTGCGCAGACTCTGGCTCCAAATAACACCACACAAGCAAGATGGCAGCTTACGTAAATGAGATATTTTGGCTTCACATTTGCGTAGAAGTAGAAAGTCAAGACGCGTTGTCCTTATTTATATTCAATCAATGCAGACAGAAAGGAGGCACAAAACATGTATTCTCATGTTCAGTGCTGTAGATGTTACATGCACAGTAAATACACACACACACACACACACACACACACACACACGCACGCACACACACACAAAACACAACCACAAACGCATACATGCATGCAGACAGACACAGGGCTGAGGTCTGGAAATGTCAGTCAGCATGCTATCTCATTATTTCTGCCTCTTGAAGTTTCATGAGTGCAGAGGAGCTATTTGGGACACAAATTCACTTCACAAAAAAAAAAAAAAAACCTCAGGCTTTTTAAAAAGGGGCTTGACAGCTTTTAGTGTGCAGATACTCATCAAGGCCGCCAAACGGGTGGAATAATCTTATGAAAATCAGGCAAGGCAATAGACTGGAAAGGAACAAGCATGGGGAGGAAAAGAGGTGAAAAGAGAAAAATAGAGATGAGATGAAGGAAAAGAATAAAAATAGGGGGCAAGCATGAAAGCACAAAAAGGGAAAATAGTGGTTGCGAAGAAGGGAGAGATGGAGGGGGGGGAAATAAGACAAGGGGACATTAGCTGAGAGGAGATGAGTGGAGAGCAGAGGGAAGGAGGATAGAGAGCTGGTGGCTAATTACAAAGTGCAGGGATTTATTTCTTTGCATTGGGTTTTTCTCTCACATTCCACTGAGCCTCCTCCTAATTCCTGCTCAGCACGATTCAGGTTTAGGGAACGTCTGCCTACCACGGCAGGTCAGATAGTACAGTTAATTATCCAGATAGTAGATCCACTGTAAAAGGAGACATGGGAATGGGATTTCCATGATGAAAGCAAATCTCGGAGTCTTAATGGCACTCAGTTGGGCTTTTTCAAGCCGTCTTTTGTTTGACTTTGTTGCCTGACATGTCAGCAAAGAGATTACTGTGCGTGTGTGTGTCTCTGTGGGTGTGTTTGCATATGTGCAATGCAAATGCTGTGGTAAATATATAGTGTGTGTTGTGTAGCTTTTACATTATTTAGCTGGTACCCTTCTTCCAACTGACTTAAATCAAGTGCAACAATAAGGTAATCTTCAATTGCCAGATCACTAACAATAAAAGCAACCACTAATAGAGGGGGCAGGCATGCTTTTCTGTCTATACACATGCTTTCATGTGCTACAGGGAAATATGCACACAGTAAGAAGAACTGCAAAGGGGGAAAATTCTGACAGATTCATAGCACTCCTTCGTGAAATGAAGAAACAGTGAATTTGTTTAAAAGGCTATTTGACTTGCCATTACTGGGCATGAAATGCCTCAGCAGCACGCTGAGGCATCAGCGAGGAGAAGGTGGGAAGAAATGGCAACGGATTGACAAAGAGCAGAGAGAAAAATGCATATGAATGCTTATGTGTTTGAGATTTGTGCGTATATGTGTGTGTGTTTGAGAGAGGGAGAAGGAGAGAGAGAGAGAGAGAGAGCTCAAATTTACAAACAGCTCATTGTGAATCAGGAATGATGTTGATTTGCCTCTGTCAGACACATAGTGCTGTGCACCGCTACACTAACTAATGTGAGTGCGTGACACAAAACAACAACCCTATAAAGTTCTGGTGCATAGCTGGAATAAACAAATATAGAGAATAAATAACAAGATTTTCACACTTGGTAGCTAAAAAGTTGCACATAAGCTGAGCAATTTTAGAAGCTGTGTGTGTTTGCATGTTTTCATCTACATAAATGTGCTCAAATGTTTTGAAAATGTTGCTTTTTTTTAAAATAAACGTAGAGTCCAGCCATATCTGTGTCCAACATCAGCAACCCTTTAAACACTGCTGATTCTGCTACCTGCTCCTGCCATATCTGATCTGTACAGTTTGTAATTATCGTAGCACATCTTCTTATCTTTGCACTATCTCTAGAAGAGTGCTGCACTGCATTTATTATATCATATCTGATGTGTCTTTAGGTCTGCTTTCTGTCTTTCTTGCTTTCATACTATCTTTCTTGCTTTCCTCTCTCCCTTGTGCGCCCTCTCTCTCTCAAACACACACACACGCACACACACGCACAGACACACTCACACACACACTCACACACAGCCCATCTTTCTCCTGCCATCTCAGGCTTGGCATGGCATTAGACAGAATTTATTAGGCCAAGATGCTGGCTGTTGACATTAGTGTGATCTACCATTTGGTGGGAAGATAAGTGTCCCATGGAGGGTGTAATAATGTTCTCTCCCTCTCAACTCCTTATCTCCTACTGTTGAAACCTTCCCTTACACATACATAGCGTCAAACCTGTGTATGTGTATTTTTCTGTCCAAACCTGCCTGTGCTCACCTGTGTGTTTGCGGATGAATGCTTGTGTGGCTGCACGGATGAGTTTAGGGGATGTTTGTATTTCATCTCACCCTTGAATCTTATAAATTTCCACATAAGCCACTGCCCTCACACCAGCACAGCAGTGATATGGTCTAATGGTAACAGATAGTGTCACTATCAGAGAAGATGTTGCTGGGAGATGAGTTTAGTTAGTGACGCGAATCCGTATGTGACAGATAAGGACTGTGTTTTAACACATCGTTACAGTTTCTGATCATTCTTATGATGAATCACAGTGATTGGACTAGCTGCCTCTTGGCAAAAAAGTTAAAATAAATAAATAATTCCACACTTCATTACAGTCCGTCTGGTTAGGAATTCAACATTCAAGCTGCAGTATTTTCAGTCACACTATCTGGCAATAAAATGCAATGTAGCGTAAACAAATGTATAATTTTTTTTTTTTAAATGCTGAGAATCGAAGTTAATTTATAACGTGGGTACAGATACTGTAGACTTGCAACAGATTGGAACTTAATAATCTGCTGAAGCAAATATAATAAGATCATTTCACACTGTTGCAAAAAGAGTGTCCAATTCTGAATTTTGGGGGTAGAATTGAATTTTAAGTTCCCATACACTTTGTCAAAATATGGTTACATTTTGTCACTAGAGCAGTTAGATGTCATTTATTGAGTGTTATATATAAATAAACTGATGACGGATGGGTGGAGAAGTGGATTATGTTGCAGGAATAGTCGGAGAAGCTTCTTTGGATTTTGATATGTTGTTGTGAAACTGTGTCACATTTGGAATTCTTTGTAAATGTTGTGCATCCATGCTGTCAACATCTAACATATGTTTAATAATGGAGCAAACCCCAAATCCTTTAGGTTTTCAGTTGAGTATTCCTTCAAAATCATCCAAATCAAGTGTTAAGTTTTATAATCACCAAATCAAACTAAGGTTGTAGTAACATCTTTGATTACAGATTACAGAAGTTGGAATGCTTTCTTTAACTGATTATTTGGTTAAGTAAGTGCAGCGCAACAAGCTGTAAACACAACACTGACGTATTAAACTTGTTGAAATAATGGAGTTTATTTGGGTTTATTTGCTGTTTGCAGCTGCCTGCCACATCTGGAAAACAGTACTGATGAGAGCAGTGAGATTCAATAAATAAATAAAGCTGTGGGCCGTAAAATCAAAACAAGCTTAGCTGAAAGATGCTAGACACTTCATAGAGTGAAGGGTAATAGCATGGTCACAGGTTTGTCATTACTAATATGAACATATTGATTTGTTCTGGTGGCAACTGTCATTATTTAAAGATATCAGCAGCGCAAATCTCTATGAATAATCCCACAGCCACCTGAAAATCAGTTCTTTCAAACCTCAGACGTCTGTACGGTTCCTTTATTGAATACTATATCATCAATAATGTGACACATCTTTGATAGCTTTGTCCGCCACTTAAAAAATGGGATTAGAGTTGTCACACATGGAGCCATTTATAGTTTCACTGTCCTAAATGACATTTGTAACACACATGTAGAGGAATAGCACTATCACACATGTAACAACATTGATTCTCTCATTATTGTTATTTACCAGATACCAGATAACATCTTTATCTTCACAATGGATGGTAATTCAGAAGCGAAACAAAATCTGTTAGTGACCTTGACAACATTCATTAAATAAAACCACAGTAATGAATTAAATTTATCAAAGAAAGGGGAAAAAAAGATTTCTTGAGAATAGGCCTCTATTAGGGTTATTACATCTGAGTTTTATTTTCCATTCACCTCAGCGAATGGTGTATTTTCAATATGTCCTCTAATTTTCTCATCTGCTTTCCTGTTTACTTTTTCCATTTACAACCCTGTTTTACATCCTCGCCCCTACACTACATTTAACAGCTGCCAAGGTAGTGCTGCACGGTTGTGGATGCAGATTCACAACGCTTTCTCGTCCTTTAGATTTACATAAAATGGAAATTTGCCTTTGGCACTGACGCCCTTCACACATCACATCAAAACAAAAGACACAATACAAATAACATAGAAGTATGTGACGAAATTTTAAAAAAGATAAAATAGCTCTTTAAAAAGGAAAAAGGCAAGGCCTGGAGGAGTCTTACCATGGGGAGAGTCCTTAAGAGACACTTGTTGAAAATAGTCACAGTGGATGGAATAAAGGAGTTCTTGGAACTTGGGACAAAGTGTGCGACTAGAAGGCAATCATTGGAATGCTAATTGAGAGGATGGGTGGGATCTCCCAAAAAATTGCTAGACTGGTGAAATATGACTAATAATTTTGCTAGCCTGGTTAAAAATGGTTGTTTTTCTTGTCTGTGATATTTTCATACCATAAAATGATGAGGTAACGTGTATATATTATACCATGGTCAGGATCTCCATTTTCTGTAAGGTCTGAAGTACTGCCAATTTGCAAATTGCCCTGAAAGGTGCATTTGTTTTCAAATACTGTCAGCATTGACCAGCTCCGCTTCTTGCCTCTTTATTTTGGTCGTATATGTTATACACTATCAACCCTTATTGTGTATTTTTGCCATACAATAGCAATTTATGACCTTTGAGATCTTAGAAGCTGTCAGGTTGTGAGGCTGTTGATGATCTGACCATAAGAGTGGAGTGGTTATTTGCACTATGCTGCAATCAGGACAATCTCATCAGCATATATAAGAAAGATCACACTGCACATCATTTTTGCACTGTAAATTTAGAACAAAAGGGGAGCTAAAACACATCCCTGAGGAACACCTATAGGGACAAGCCAATTAGAGAAGGTGTTAGGGAAAGGACCAGGCTGATATTAAAGTCTCACAAGTGTTAACTGTTTCTGGTAGGGATGCACTGATCTGATATTTTTTTCCTGATACCTAAACTCAGGGTATCTACCAGTGCTGAGCTCTGATCGGATAAAAGTTTAAATCAGTATAATGCTACCTCATAGCATGAAACTCAATGGGATAAATAAGATGGAAGGTCAGCATTTAAGCCGATCCTGGTCAATATAAGCTGCTGGAAATATAAGTAGCATCTTCCGTCTCTCGATTGGCGTAACTGGTAAAAAACATTGCATGTAGGGTGGTAAGTTTTGAAAAAAATATCAGAATATCTGCCAGGAACTTGCAGTGGAACAGAGTCACATATGCTTACCACAGTGCTGCTTGTGTAGCAGAGCTGATCTAGTAGAAAAATTCATTGTTGACAGCACTTAATATTTTTCAGATTTTTGAGCTATTTGAAATTGCATTATTCCCCACATGTAACTTTCTCCCTGAAGTGAAAATATTGAAGTCACACATGTTTTAAATTGTTTGTGTGCAGCTAGCCTTGAGGCAAATGATGGTAGTGCCAAGTAATTCAACCTCAATAGTGTGTCAGCAAAATGCACTCAACAATAATAATGCTTACACTGTGTACTGTGCTGACACATTGTTCCTAGTTCCTTCATTATTTAGCCATGTAGTGCTTGAGAAGGTATACATATTTCATGGATTGATTGACATATATATATTGTTTATGGTGAACAGATATTAGCATTAGGTTCAGTGCTTTCTGATGATCTACATGCGAGGTTATGACAGATGCTGAAGGTGCCCTTAGAACAAATTTATAGATATGGAACTGAGTACAATTCCTGCATGTTTTATGAGAGAGCTAGCATGCAATGAATGCTATGTATGCCCTATGATGTATGTATGCCAGATGATTCATTCTAGGTCTCACTACTATCCATTAAAGAATCCCATTTTCTATCCATAAATGCATATGAATATAAGCATAAATATGTGTGTACTACTTTCTTTATCTTGACCATATTCTGTAATGGTCAAGAATGTTATCTAGATATCCTTATCCTCTACTTTGTCTTCATCTTCTCTCCCTCTATCTCAGTTCATCTCTTATGTCTTACTAATTTACATATTCAGGTACATGTGTTGCTTAGTTTTTATTCTTTAATCCTTTTTATAATGCAGTGTGTGATTTATGAAGATTGTGAGCCTACCCGAGACACAAGCGGCTGTGATTAGACACCTTATCTTTAGAGGTGTTTTTTTTATTACACCAAAAAGCACCTCATTACACTACGTACATAATGACCCTTAAATTAAACTTTTTCTTTTTATCCCTTTTTCCCCCCAGACAGCCATAATTCTCACAAACCCTGTTGAGTTTTTGTAGAGCAAAATAATATTTGTTTACAAGAATAATGTTTGTTTTCGATGAAAACTCCACAGGGTACTTCTAATGTCATGGAAGTGGCTAGAAGATTGTTTTTATATTTTCAGTCAGTTTCCAGTTATTATGAATTCTAGCGCTGCTATACTTTTATTATTGCGGCACTATTTCAAACGCCAGAGGTTTAATGTAAATTTTTGAGTTTTGGACATCTTTCTTCATGTGCTCCTTGATGATTCATTCTTCCTCATTACCTCTTATGGAAAACAGGTAACTGAATATATTATGTATGCTTTTTCATAACTGGATGACTGCTGTTGCAGTGGAGGAAAACTATTGCTGATTCTTTAGTTGGGCTATGAGTGGTTCACAATTGTCTAGAGGTTTGATTGAGTTGGCATTTGTTTTAATACCACATGGAGTGAAGCACAGGGGTTTAACCATTCATCTCTTACTTGTAGCTATCTATTTTTACTTATCTGATACTGCATTAATTACTTTTCATGAAATCAACACTGAATTAGGTAAAAGAGCTTTTGTGTATTCTGCACCCTCTGCCCGCTGCCTTCTGCACCTTGATCTAAAATGGCAATATATTTTGTGAATTCAAATCATTGCAGCACAATCTGTCTTCTCTCTCATCTGGCTGCCAATATTTGGGGGTATTTTAGAATCTATATGTGTGAGGCACATTGATTAATTGTTTTAGATTAATCCTATTTATTTTATTTCACTTATTTGGGATCTGTACAGCTATTGGCTTGTTTTAAGTTTCAAGCTGGCTTTAGAAAGAAATATTTTACATGATTATTTTGGACATTTTTTCTGTGTTTGTGTGTTGCGGTGTTTCACTCTGAAATTGTGATGTACAGTACTTTGAGACATGTTGAGGTGTTACAACTGACTTGGGTTGGTGGAAAGTGTGTCCTAATAGATTAAATGCTAATGATATACAATAGATCAATCTGATGTATCTATAATTTGTATTAATCTGCTGAGCTCCTCCACAGTCTTTCTATAAACCCCCTGCTACTATAACTACTAAGTACCCTCTGGCATATGACTAACCTACCTTCGTTGGAAATAAGTGAATTAGGTGCTAGTTGGTAGAATTGTTGAACTCTGTGCAGAGAAAATGAATGAAAAACACATAGAAACTCATTCCAAGCTCATTTATCACTGAGGCTCTTTTGGGCACTTAACACCTATTCAATTTTTACATGATGAATATCACTAAAATTAAAACAAAAATAAAAGATGAATCAAAACACAAAGATGCTGTCTCCCATTTTGTTTGCTGGTTTTATTTTTTTTGTATGATTCCTGTTTATAGCTGAATATCATAGGATATTTTTGAGAGTAGATTTCACATGCAGCACTTTAACCAACAAAATGTTAGGTTTTAGTATCATATCCTGCAGAACATAAAAGCAAGGGCTTCCTTTTAGACTCATTTTTTTGCACATCTCAAAAACTCTAAAGAGCAAATCAGTTGTTAAAAGAAAGGCACATGTGCTCCAGCAATTCCAACTTGTAGCATCCACGGGGAGGCAGTGAGAAATAATGTAATTGTCCTTGCAGTAGCCAGTCATTCTGATTGGTTTGAACTTTTCTTCAGTGGGGCAAGGATCTATGAGGTGAGAGTAAAGCTTAGTGCATAAACCCCAATTAAAACGAAGCAGCTCTTGTGGCAGTGCGCTTCCTCCCTGTGCCAACAATTGAGGTTGGCATTGAGAACAAAAACGTGGGGCAGCGGTAATGACTCCTTTAGGGACAGAATGTGGGGACATATGCATAAAAAGAAGGTGTGCAGATTATCCACTGAAACTTCAACAGTCAGTCGAGGTTAAGGAACATATTGACTAGCTGCAGCATTTCTTTCTTTAACTGTCAAATTTCACTGTAACTATATTTATCATTATTATCATTATGTCTCAGTCTTTAATGGAAGAGCTACACAACAAGTGAATGTAATATGCTTAAGCCTGGGGGTTTCGGGAAAAGTGAGAAACTTACAAACTGAAGTGTTGAGCTAAAATAAAGCAGCCCAATTTGAGACAAAGTTAGAACTTAAAAAAATGATGAATCACAAAATGTTGTTTTGACAAAATCTCATAGATGGCATTGAGTGTCGCAGAGTATTTATTGCTCCTGGTGGCAGAAGCTTGAGTACACGGTTTACAAAATATTTCATCCTGTTTGAAATTTTCCAGATTGCAAGAAGGGCTATAAACCTGCTAAATATCATTTGTGATGTTTGAATTTATTTACCTGACTGATCACAGCTTTTTCTCTCTCTCTCCATCTGTCTGATTCCCTCCATCTTCCCCTCATCTCTCACTGTCATCCCCTGCTTTCATATCTCTCAATTGTCTCTTCACTTCATTGCTCTTCATCTACCTGCATATGTCATCTCTCTTATAGTCCACCCCTCAGCATCTCTCCATCTCTTCCTCCATCTTTTTTCACTCCATTTGTATGTATTTCAACATATATTTTTTCATATCCCCCCTTTTCCATCATTTTTTCATCGTGTTAAATCTCTGCCCATATCTGTCTTACTCCATCTGTCATCCCTCAGCCCACTCTCTCTATGTTAATCGTTACATCTCTGCCCTCCACCTCTCTCTATCGTTTCTCTTCATCTGTTTATTCCTCCTATTTTTTTCTCACCTTTCTAATGGTTCCCTCTCTCTCCGTCTTCTCTGCAGCTGGTATTGTTCGGAAAAAGCAGTGGTGCGAGATGGTGCCATGTTTGGAGGACGAAGGCTGTGACCTGTTAGTCAATAAATCTGGCTGGACCTGTACACAGCCTGGAGGCCGAGTCAAAACCACCACGGTGAGTTCAGGCTCGTTTAGCCCCCCGGGTCTTATAAACCACTCACAAATCAGTAGATATGTGCAAAATCTGTCCACACCTTCTGCAACAGTGGCAGAGAACAACATGACTAACAGCCATGAATTAAGCATTTGCATAGGAGATTGATTGCGATGCAAATGCAAACTGTAATGATTTGACAGTTTAATTCACCAAATATGACTCTTTATTGACCATTTGCTGAATCAAGCTGAATCATTGTACAGTATAATAAAACATTTTTTACAACTAGCTCACATTAAAAGTTCAAACCTGGGTATCTATACAACATTTTATGCCGTATGACAGCCTGTTTTAAAGCTCTGTTTCTTGGCTACTGAGTTAATGGTTTAGCTTATTTGGTTTAAAGCATTTTATTCTCAAACTGTTTGATATTTAATGGTATATATTTAGCAGCTGCAAAAAGTGAAAATGTGTTGGATTTGCATAAGAATAGTAACTTCATATCAACAAGCCCCGCCAAAACACACAAAGAAATCCTATATCCTATAAGTCCTGTATTCATTTTCAATATACTAGGGCTGCAACTTTTCATTATCAATTCTGCTGATCGGTGGATTATTTTATCAATTAACTGATTTGTCAGAAAATGGTGAAAATTGTCTATCAGTGTTTCTCAAAACCCAAGGTGCAGCCTCAAATATCTTGGTTTGTCCCACTAAATAGTCCACAACTAAAAAATATTCTCAACAATCACAGAGGACTGAAGACACTGGATTCACATGTATTCACATTTAAGAAGTGTGAACCATTGAATTTTAGGCATTATATTCATTTAAAAAAGCCTAATCTATTAATCAACTAATCATAGCAGCTCTGCAGTATACTCAAGCTAACGTGGTCTGGTATGACCAGTAGCTCATAGTGGCTAATGTTCGCTAATGTTAACAACCATTAGATGGATATTGCTCTTCAGATATAACTAAATCAGATTGCTGACTTGCTGACTGCTGAGATTTTTAGCCACTTGAGTGCAGGGAAACAAGCTGTAAAGGTGATTAAACAAGTTAAGAAGCACTTTCCCATTAACTGTACACATCCAGCAGACATGGAGCAACATTAGCATTCATTTGGAGGTATGCGACTGACCACCTAACAAATGTAAATCCAATATTCACTCTCCTTTTATCTCTGTTTTGGTCTCCACCATCTTCTTGGAAATAACCTTTTAATTGCCAGTTGCTGCACTATGTTCACCAGTTAGTTGCAGGCTTTGTCTCTCTCCGCCATTTGGCGCTAAACAGGTAGAATACAACTGGTTTAGTGAGATGATAACTCTGTTGGTTTGTCACTATTCATTCACATGATACAGTCATTTGATGCATTGGTAATATAAGTTCAGCTTTAAATTATTTACATAAGAGAATCTTTGGGAATGAAAGGAAATTCAATGTGCCACTATTTTGTAATTGCTACTTGTGGCAACAGTGACTGCTGCTCAGCAACTGTTACCCAGGCTCATTTTAATAAATAAACTACACAAGATGGGAAAATACATGAAATTTACATGGGGATGCAAATTCTTGCATGGACCTTTGAGCACCATCTCCAAGTGCCATATTACTGTGCTTTAGGCCAGCTTGTGCACTGTCAGCCACAAGTTCACTGATAACAACAGAAACCCAGTTAAGCATTCACTTCACAAGCACTCTGAAAATGCTTCTCCCCCTCTCTCCTCATCTTCAGCTCATCTTCACAAACTGTACGCGGCTTGTTTACTTCCTCGTCGCCAGCAATTAGCTTGAATTAGGGACGCTCTTAATGTTAATGATCACAGCAGATGGGGAGCCACTGCTTGTATTCGCTAAGATGCCGCCCATTCATTCCCCCGCCAGTCCTCCCTACCCCTGTCTCCAGCTCCCCAAACCTCCTCTTCTTCACTTCAGCCCCAACTCCCCCTCTCTCCCATCCCCACCCAACTCACATCCTGCACCCTCCCACTGTTTTCACCCTACCGTCCACTTTACAAGAGATGTAATCACGGTTGCTCTCCTGCCTGCTATGCGCGGTCTATACTGTAGCAATTAAAGAGGTCTCATTTGATGTTACACAACATACACTCACACACGCACACACACGCACACACACACACAGCATAGCTGCCCTATCAGTGAATGTCAATGGTTGAACACTGAAGGCCGGTGGGGCATCATTAATGCATCTGTCATGATTCAGTCATCAGCTGACTAACTTGTTTATGCGTCCTGCTGAAAGACAAACAGAGCTACATACACACACATACATGGCAGATACTATGAATGCTGAACCCAGACAGTATGGTGTGTTATGATGAAACAGCTGCTACCCCTGTGCTCGTATTGTGAGTCGTACACAATGCTTAAAGTGGGAAAAAAATATGTGCCAGTTATAGCGCCCCTTACTGACATGTTTGTGTACGTATCTGCCAGCATCACCAAATCATATTCTGAATTTCCACAGTAAATGAAAGATAGTCAGAGATTTAGCTGATGTTCTCAACATAAATGTATTTAATCAAGGGGACAACCATTCTAATTAATAGAGTAAAAAAAAAAATTGACTGTGTACAATAGCTTTAGTGTGTGCTGATAGAGAAAAGCAGGCAGGCAGGAACATGTGAGCATCACATAGTGCCCCCTGGGTAATGCAGTTTATTTAAGGCCATTATGAATCCCACAGAGAGCCTGATATGCAGAGGGCAGAAAAGAGTAGCGGCTAGTAGCGTAGGCAGAAATTACAGTGTGGGTGGGCACAGAGAAAATCAGGTGGGACTAGCCCATCAAAGACCAATCATAGGCTACTGTCAGGTTTTGAAATACATGTTAACCAAAGAAGGCCTGTAGAATTATACTTGCCTGAATGTACCACGGTGTAATTATACAAGTTGTGTACATAATCAGAAACAATGTTACAGGCACCAAGACGTACATTAACAGCCTGGCACAACAGCTACATATTCACACAAACAGCTGACGGACGCAACAGCATCATTAATCAAGAGTACATAGAGTTACACCGGCACCAACATGCTCAGTAATGTTAAAAATGACACCTGAACATAGCCTTGCATGACGGCCACATAAAACACACGCACGTACAGAAACAGATGGCAGAAAAAGTGTACACCCAGCGAAAACTACACCTAATAAACAACTATTTTGAAATACGCAATAGGCTACTACAGTCCAAAATTGTAAATTAGCTCACTTTTGTTGATTACAGAAGGAGACTACGGGGCTGAAATGATTTCATTACAGTCCAACCCATCAGTCAGTTCTCTTCAAACAACTGATAGTTCAAAAGAGCCTTTCAACAGTACAGCTTGTTGTACTGCTGATGGAGAAAAAGCTGACTTAGCAGCCACGTACGTGTCTTTACTTGCTACTTAGTCTCTTCCTCCTGCTCCTCACGACATCTTTTTTGTGATAAACTTAAGTATACTGCTTTGTTTTGCCATGGTTTTTATCTCATTTAAAGCAGCTAGCTAGCGGAAAGTAAGCTTCTGCTCTTCTGTGCGACGCGTGAAAGAGGAGGAGCTGCTCGCAATCTGGTATTTGTGAAATGCTCCCCCACTTAAAAAAATCGGCATCACATGGTAAACAAGAAACAAGAATTGTTTTATTTGTATTGCTTGCGCTGTCGCATTTGAAACAATATTCATCGACTGCTATTCACTGAATGATCCAGCAAAAAAGGAAGCCTTCACCCACTTCGACTACTGGTTGTGCACATCCCTGATTGTCCTGACACCAACCTGAATGTACCTGGTTGTGGAGGCTGAGGTGACAGCCGTTACATGTTCCACCTATAATGTAATTTGTTATCTGGGCAGGCAGATAGCCCACACACACAGTCATAGGTAAAATATAGTGGGATCCATGTATTATGTTTGACAGATAGGCGCTAGTGTGTGTTGAGTATGCAAATGCTGTGGCCACTGAGTGTTTGAAGGCTAATAGAGCCGGTGCATGAGCATTCTTGTGTGTGTGTGTTAACATGCTCTCGCTGATGTATGTTAGTGCATGTCTCCAACTGTTTGCATATTCATAACTGATAATATGTGTCCCCACTCCCTGCAAAGGGTGGCTTTGTACGCGTTGGCCTACTTGTACATTTCATATCCTGCTTAGGATGTCAGTCAATGTACCTCTCATCGGCTTACGCTGACAACATGTGGGACGTGACAGGTATTTCTTGCTTGCTTCATTGGCTACTTTAAGCTTGGTGACAGCTAGTCAAATGGCTGGACAGCTATGTGCATTCATCTGTGCCAGTCTGTGTGCATATGTATGTGTGTGTGTGTGTGTGTGTGTGTGTGTGTGTGTGTGTGTGTGTGTGTGTGTGTGTGTGTGTGTGTGTGTGTGTGTGTGTGTGTGTGTGTGTGTGTTTAAGCAGCTTTCACTGTCAGGGATTCTAATAACTGGCAACAAGCAGACCCAGGTCATTGTTTAAAAATTCTTCAAAAAATATTAATCTATATGATGGATGGACTGG
The DNA here is from genome assembly GCF_963691925.1 of Scomber scombrus. Classification (NCBI taxonomy): domain Eukaryota; kingdom Metazoa; phylum Chordata; class Actinopteri; order Scombriformes; family Scombridae; genus Scomber; species Scomber scombrus. The sequence continues at coordinate 9,023,960 of NC_084991.1, forward strand.
CCTAATGTGACTGCTCCCTTTAATCTCGGGCAAGTTTAGAAGAGTCAGGAAGATTCAAGACGTTACTTCACAACTATGCATGTAACCAAAAATTTCCTAAAATGCATTAAAGGTTAAGGCCTGTTAGGGGGCCACTTCATACTCTGAAGCAAAAATTACATAAATCTCTTGTTATCTGCAGACTCGAGGGAGAATCACAGACAAAGCCAAGACAAACAATTCACTCCGCACCCTCCCTCTGGTTAATTTTGAACTAATGGCCTCTCCCCTAAGGCTTTTCAAGGTTAAGCCCAAACTGCAGCCACCCTAATATTGCCTAAGGAGGAGTGTTGGCAGTGCACAGTCCAGTGAGCATGCCCGACCTGTCTGTCAGGTGTTGTGTGAAAACATCAATGCAGTCAAACAGACACGTCCTTATGGGCATTTGACTAAACCAAGTCAATCTGACTCAGTCCCACAGCCCCATAAAGAGCTATTTTGGACAAATGTCAGGAGGCGGTTTGCATGTATTGGTCAAATGTTTGAGAGTTTGTGTTTCCTCTGTCAAACAGTTTAGGATTGTTGTTCAGGATGACACTGCTGACCTCATCTCTGCCTTCTGTTTTAGTTGGCAGCGTGGTTCAGTATAAGTTGAGAGGCAGATTAGATGTATTCTGCGTATCTTCTCTCAACCTAAGCAATGTCACTCATTTCAGCGACAACCTTGTGATGTGCCTGTTTAAAAATAACTTCCTCACATACTTGTTTTCTCTCTGTTTATTCCATCTCAGACTTTTCCTCTTTTTTTTTTACTGTCACTCGCTATTTTGCTTTCCCATTTTTCTCCTTCCTTGTTTCTCCTCTCCTGTGTCCCCCGTCTCTTACCCCACACCATGCCATGCATTTATCTTAGTCTGACCCTGATTTGAGGTGTACATGTTGTCCCTGTCAATAAAAAAACACAGTATGGATTTTTCTACGTCCAACTCCAGAAGAAACATATGAAGATTGATATGTACATGGCTTATTATTGACAGCGACAGTGACGTTTTGAGCGAGGTTACTTTTATTAGCAGCGCTCAACAACTGCAGCTGAAAAGGACAAACATTGAATAGAGGTACACCTGTGAATGTTACAGCTATGGCACATCATTTATAACAGTATCAAGAGTCCCGCTGACACAGTGACAAGTTTCTCCTCTACAGGACTGACCTAACAGAAAATGGAATTCCTCATATGAGCCACATCAAGCTCTGAAACTGTAAATGAGCTCCTCGAGTTCACTTAAGTGTATTAATAAAACAATAAAACGCACATGGACACTCAATGGCATGTCCATCAGTCACCACTTTATTTTCTTACCATTTTACCCGAGTACATAAAACCGGATGCCTGCCAAAACGTGTGACTTATGGGACCCCATATGGGCATAAAAATGATAAATAATCACTTGCATAAATACCAGCCGGAGAGATCTGTCAAAACATAAGTGATGTTAGCAAATGAGAACATTCCAGGTTACAGTTAGCTGATTGCTAACTGTACAATTTGTTCAAAATGTTCTGCAGCATAGTTTGGAGCACAAATAAAAATTACGCATACACAAAACTTAGAGTCTGCAGCAAGAATGGTTGTGTGTGTTTCCATGAGTAAGCACTGGAGTACTAGAGTTGCAGCTTATTTTAACACGTATTTATCTAGATATGACTCATACGCAGATACAGCTTATGTTCTGTGTCACAATTGGAGACCAGAGATGTACTGTATTGGTTATACACACAGGATAAACAGCAGCAGGCTTCATTTAAAGTTGATTGAAGGACTGTGGTAGCCGTAGGGGGGGGGGAAATGGCATCGGCACACAATTTCTGTCAGGATGGTACTTATTTGTGGTTGTGAAGAATAAATCTGTTCTGATCCAACAGGCTAAAGTTGTAGAATTAAATTTGAATTCACACATGGAAATAATATCTATTTGTATTACCATGGTTGTAATGGTCTCCCAATGTAGGAGCATTAATAGATGTAACAAGATATTTATTGGGATTTTCACAAGCCTTGTATTTATTTTGTTATCTACAGTAGATTTATGAACTTTTTTTTTCAAGTATGTTTTTCTGGAGGCCCAGATTTGACCCTAACCCTAACCCTAACCATAACCCTAACCCATGCGCTGCCATTTTCCTACCAATGCTATAGTATAAGACTAATGTTCACAACATATGTTAGAACATGGTGAATAACAGTTACAGCATCCTGACAACAAAATGTCCTGCAGTCTCTGGAAAGCTCAAATCATCAGATGAAGATAAACTTCAAGGCAGCAACTTGGATTCATTTCCAACTGCCAAAATACTTTCCTCCAACCATGATGCTAAATGATTTGAATATACATTTTATCACAGTAACCACAGTCAAATGCTGCCTTTGCTGCCTTTCCAAAAGCTCTCTCTCTTTTGCAAAGCGATATGTAGTCTTAGCAGTCCTCTCCCATACCTCCTTCTCTCAGTGAAAGGCTTGCTGTTGTCTCTCTCCAGAGAGGAGGATGCTCTGCGTTGTGCCCTCCACCATTTTAAACTGGCAGATGAAACGGCGCAAGGAGCTACCTATCTCTGCATGTGCCGACGCGGGGAGCTAGGCGAGAAAGAGGCAGAGTGAGTGCGCCATTAGAGGAGAAAAGCGAAATCACCTCAGGTCATCTGACGGCTTTTGTGACAGCCTGATAAGACGACCAATTCAAAACAGAGTCAGAGAAGCAGCGTGAGAGAAGAAAAGAATAGTGTGACTGAAAGAAAGAAAAAAAGAGATTGGAGACAGTCAGACCAACACTAGCGTAAAACATTATTTAAGTCATTTTCAGCAGGCAGCGACTCTTATTGTTAAGCCTTTTCGGTGCTTGTTACATTTGGGGAAGAGGACACTTCGTTTTTCTCTCACTAAGTTATAATTGCATAAAATCCAATAAGAGGAAAAAAACTGTCAAGAGACTTTTTTGACAGCTGCTGCGTCGTTTACGGAGCGCTGAGTAAGAGTACACAATGTTTCCAAATGATCAACACACAAAGTCTTAAGAGAAAAGCATTTGTTATCTTGAAATCCAGTTATATGCAGCATACTTCTCGTTGAGTACAGCGCATTTCACGCGTAATGATACAACATCATCATTGGCATTTTCAGACATTACGGGAAACAAGTAGTAAGTCACTCAAAATGAGGAAAACAGTCCCAGGAACAACTGAAATGACAAGAGAAGCAAATCGTTAAATGTCTAACGAGGTCTTAATCATACATTCCATTAGGTTGGCCCTGATTGGGAATTTAGGCTGTGAACAGAGTGCTATGAGCAGAAGTGGCACTTTCTGAGAGAAAGACTGTGATTACTGTAATCAAGACTTTTTCACTGCAGAGAGGATAGGAGAAGAGAAGTGAAGGAGAGGAGAGGTGAATGGAGGGAAAAAAGAGAGTGGAGAGTAGAGGAGAAACAGTCCATATCTCTGTAAGCAGGGAAAGAACAAGGAGACATGTATATGATGTTTGATAAAATGAGCTCATGCCTATGCATATGCATATTTTATACACTCTGGGGGTATGTGAGACAGTGTAAGAGTCCTTATACAGACAAACTGTATGTGCATTCATGTATATGGATGTAGTTAAAGGCTGTTTTCATCCTTGCACAAACAGCCTTTTTTTCTTTTTTGTACAAAGGGTGCCGTTTACAGAAGACAATCCCCTGGCCAGTCTGCAACTCCCTTCAAGCTTCCAGAGTATTTACGCATTTATACATCTGCCAGTGACAGCATGTGTTCGGCCGAGTATAAAAAAGCTCTTTTGATTGGGGTTTGTAAGCAAGTGCTGAGGGCCTCCTTCCCCATCGCCCCCCCAACCCCCCACCATCACTTTCTCTCTGTTTCTTCCCTCTCCGTCTCTCTGCGGATCCAGCTCCGGCTGGGCCTGATGGGAGCCCCCCCAACACCCCACCATCACCGCATCCCCCTGTGGTTCTGGGTCGGTACCAGCCTTGGTAATTGATCCCTTTGGGCCCTCCAGGCATATCCAACAGTGGGTTGAACAGAATCACTGCTAAGAAGACAGCTGCTTGGCCACCCCAGACAGGCCGAAAGACAAGGAGAAAGAGACCCTGTTGCTGCTAACCATTAGCTGTGTCTGCCAACTTCCTTCTAGAGGGAGCCAAGTCAGCACAACCTCGCTGCATGGAAAATACTAAGTCCTCCATTTTGGGAACTTGGAAAGACACTGGGACTGTTAACTGAGAGAGGGCAAGAGGGACAGGCAATAATCTTTTCAGGTTCTTATCAACAGCCCAAGAATTTGTGAGACTGATCTGCTAAGTGAGCATTATTGCTTAAGCCCAAAGTCTCCAACTGGCCAATGAACGAGTCCCTGCCTGTGTGTTTTTTTGCCAAAGTGTCAGCACTGCCCAGTTTCAGAGTTTCAGTCATTTTTTATTTGGCCAAAACAGGTAATTGATTTCATAAAGCAGGAAGTGTTTGCTGGCTTGAGCTCACACTGCAGGGAGCTGCAGGTTTATTCCAACAAGCAGGCAAACGCAAACGCACGGATAAAACAGTCTCACACTCACTCACACAAGAGTAAATATACAAAATGAATCTCCAAAAACAAAAACAGCTTTGTTTTCAGTTTTGTGACAATGCATTTTTTAAGCAATTTAAAATCCTATTTCACACAATAGGTTTTAAAATGATTTATTTCATTTAAGAATTAGGAAGAAATTATTGATCAATATATTAATAGTTTATCTTTTCCTTGTATAATACAATCTAAATCATCAAATTCAGATATACATAATATTCAAGGATTAAGCTATGCTAGTGGCAGTGTTTTGCATCTGATAAATGCATTAATCTGTTACTCCAACTGTGCCTACTAGATTGTATTTCATTGTCTCATTAGTGCCTTAAACCAGACGTTCCCAGTTGCCATGCAGCAGATATATAACTTCACAACTTCAGAGGCTATTTTTGCGAAGACTGTGCTGAATTTTTTCATATCACTTCCTGTCATGACATGCCTCCAATAAGAACACACTGATGTGCAATTAAAGTGGGTCATTGTTAAGCAGGTAACCAGTCTGTTGCATCATGAAATCCATATAAAACGTGAAATGTGTGAGGTCTCTATCTCAATGTTGCTAACAATATGTCTGTCCTTTTTAATTAAGTAACTACGAGATAATACAGAAAATATATTTGGTTTTCTGTGAAGTCTCTTTTTCATGTTTGTCTTAATTCTCTCGTGCACTCTCTTTTTTTCTCTCTCTGTCTTTCATGCAAGCTGTCTTGAGTCGTGGGGGGAAAATTAGAGAGGAATCATGCACAAATTTTATTTCACATTATTGCCTAACAAGTCAATAAAAATCAATAAAATATCACAAGACCTGTCTGTACTTTGCTTCCAAGTGTGCAGCAGCATCAGACCCTGTTTTATTCCCACACATCTGTATCTAACATTATATGCACAGAACAGTTTCCTTGTGATGAACATGAGCACAGAACAGCTCAACAGGTTTGCACAAAGCCAAACAGGCACATGTTCAAGACACCTTAAGAAGACAAATTGTAAATGGTGGTTGTGGTGGAGATGGTGTCACTGTGTCTAAATCTAGGGAAAACAAAACAACAACAAAATAAAAAGAATACTGTATCCTCATTTTGAGCTTGATAACCAACTTGCCCTCTCCCTCTCCTACTCCCCGTTTCCTTTCCCTCTCTCCCCTCAGGCTCTATGACGCGACAAGAGTCCCCCTCGACACTCTTGCACTATGGAGAGCATTGATGACCCCTTGACAGACAGCCAAAATCCATCTGCCACCACCACCACCACCACCACCATCACAGCAGGTCCATCCAAACCCTGGTCCCGCAAAGGCAGGAAGCAACACAAGCAGCTACAGAGCACCATGGGTCTCACGGAGGCAGCAAGGTACAAAAAAATCCCCCTTAAAAAATATCTTTGATATGTGAAGCTAATTCTGCACAGGGCCTGAGAAGTGAGATCAGTTGTGTCTTTTGTGTGTTATTCAAGGCCAAATGTCAGTTTTAAAATAAGATTTTTATATTATATGAGCATAAAAGTGGCAATATACAGTATTGTATCCCGGGTTAGGGTTATGTTGGTGTTAGGGTACCTCCCATAATTTATTCAAAATCAATATTCTTCATGTGTGAGACTTGATAAAGTGGGTAATTAAATGTCTCTTTCCTATTACTGTTTTTTATTTTTCTCAGAATCTGATCATTACAACCAATATCATGGTTTTATTAGCTTTAGTAGAACATGCAAAGCAAGAGGAATCACAGACACACACACACACACACACACACACACACACACACACACACACACACACACATGCACGCACATAAATCCAGATACAATTTAAACAACCGTCTGCTTGTTTGATATCTATTTGGCTTCCTTATTTTTCCATAAGCCTGCCAGTTCCCTTGTGTGTGTTTAACCACAGAAAATCCATGTGTGCAGAAATACCAGTAAAACCCATCAGTGTATTTTCAGCTTGTTTTTGCTCTGTTTTTATTGGCATGCCTTGTATATTGTCTTTAAAGTATTTTGTCAGATGGCGTCTAGGAGCTCAAATAAAACAAGGGCGCCAGACAGACTGTAATATTAATGCATGTGATCGGGAAATAGAGAGTAGCAATGTAGTAAATTTAACATACAGTGCAATAAAAGGGATGAGGCCAAAGTCATAAAAATGCCCAGTCTCATAGAGATGCTGAAAACCAGGCTCTCCTGTCGGTCAATATTGTCAGCATTTATGGCCCATGTTATGATTTGCTTTCAAGAAAAAAATCTGATCCTGCTGCTTTTCAATCCAGACAGCAAGACATCAGCAGATTTAAAACTATAAATAGACACAGGGTGGAATGCATGTTCTGTACTCAGATACTTGCACAGTGCATTATATAGAGGATTTTTTCTGTTTACTGACAGAGAAGGCTATCTAAGATTGGATTTAACATTTAATCCCATAATATACAATATAAAGGAAGACAAAGTCATATTGCCTACAGCGCCTGTCTTCACAAGAAAATGACACTACGTCAAAAATTCAGGCTGCCAAAAACAACCTTTAGTTACATTTACGGCATCTAGCAACCGTAACCCTAACCTGGGTAAGTAACGTAGTTAAGATGACATCAATATAAGGTGGCTTTGGCTTGTTAGATGGAGGCAGGTTAGGTGGAAGGCCAGATAGATGATGGACAGTGGACCTAGCTGCAGGAGATCATTGCTTGCTTCCCATTTCCAACAGCAGGTGTTTCCAACTGCGAGTTGGCACATACTTTTAAAAAACATCACATCATGGTGTTTACTGTTACCATGACAATGAAGGTTATGTAACTTTAAAGTATAAACCAATTTTTTTTTATCTTTCCCTAACCCAAATCAAGTGTTATTCGTGCCTAAACCTAATAAGACCTCAACCACAGCGCTATCACACCATAAAAAAAGCAATTTAAAAAAAAAAGTGATTTGTAACATTTTCTTTTTTTTTTCCTTATGAGAGTATGTTGGCCTACATGCATGGAACTCCATGCAATAACACAGTGTATAAATACATGTAATCTTTATATTAAACTGTATTGAGGGACATGTTGGAAACATTTCAGGCAAGTTGTTAGCATCTAAAATAAATCAATGACATTTTGTTCCCTCCTGAAGCCACCGTGGTAGGAGTGCAATGATAAATCTGTTCTAATGTTCCCTCTTGAGCATTAAAGTTCTGATCATATTGTAGAATGCAGATACTGAATTGTGTTTGCTTTGATGTTCTGAAGAAATGCAATATGAAAGGGCTGATAATGACATAGCACCGTAGATAGCTTTGAACTCTCTCTTAATGTGGAATGGAGCCTAGTGTCTGGAGGCCTGTGCATACATGTTCATGTATTTTGATCTCTGCGTCTGCTTCAGGCATTATCCAACTTCACAGCATGTAATGAGCGATTTCCCATCCCTTATTAACCTGTGGATCATTCCTAACCTACAAGTTTCGCTGTTGAATATTCATTTAGCAGGCTATTGTGCAGCGTGCGTGCTCTGATAGAGAAAACATGCTTGACTGCACATGACTTAACATTAAACAGTGAGGGCAGTAACAACTATTAGAAACAAGTAGTGAGAGGATGCAGAAAAAAAGAGGAGAAGCACTTTAGAATAACAGATGAGCAGAAAAGACTTCCATTAGTAGATGATTTAGCGCCACCTCACCATAGTCCAAGTTTTTTTTTTAAAGTATCCGATCTTGCATCAATTAATCAACTGCGTAATTTTCGGATTTGAATTATTCACATATATCATAGAGTTGAAATAGCCAAAGTGGATCAATTTTCTTTCATGCGTGCCCATTCACACGTTCACTCTGGGTCACCGCGCTGTGACATTTCGAAGAGAGACAGCAAGAGTTCACACAGAGAGGAAATGTCAAGCCGGGGCCATATGTTCGAGCGCATGTGCTTTCAATCCCCTAACACCCAGCTGGAGAGCGTCTCTGTATGTATTGTGAATATACTTTTTTTTTAGCCCCCACTGATAGCTGCATGCACTTGAATGCACATGCAAAATGTATATAAAGGCCAACGTGCACACACACACAATCCTGTCCTCATTTATACATCAAAGTTTGCCTAGAGACAGGAAGCTCTATGTAATGTCCCTGAAATCCATTGTTTTCCTCATCCCCAATTGAATGCTGCTGGGTATGTATCGATATGTATTGAGTGGATTGCTTGCTTGCTCCATAACAAGAGAAGTCTGCACAAATTAGACATTAGCGCAGATGGATTGCGCCTGTGTCTTTCCCTTCTGTTACTAAGACACCTCCAGCACTCAAAAGTCTAATTCTCTTTCTGGTCTTGTTTGAACAGCCGCTGTATTCAAAGTTTGTCCATGTGTTGAATAGCCACGAGCAGCTCTGAATCACATTTTCCTCAACTCTGCATTCCTCCCACACGAGAATGTAAAATATTCTCTCGCCGTTATAAGATATAAAATAGAGTAATATGGTCGTTTCCTGATAAACCCAAGGTAATAATCACCTAGGGCCTGTGAATTTTATTCATAGGGCAAATTCATCTCATATTCATCTGACATTCGTTCCTCTTTTTTAATAGAAGGCTTGCGTTTCCCTGAGATGAGATTTGTGTGTGAGATTTATGGGGAACCATTTGCCATTTGTGGATGTGTGAAAAAAGAGAGGCATGCGATAGAGGCACATAGAGAGAATATAAGAAAATCACTATGGTAGACACATACTAGGGTAGCTTACATAAAGCAAGATCATCTCTATGCCTGCCATTTGCATTGCATTTCCCCTGAGTTTTCTACATCTGTGTCTCTATGCAGCGATTCAGCTCTCCTTCCATTTTATCTGTGGCTTCATGACCATTCAGTGCCACTGTAATCTTAGTTTGCCCACTAGGGGGCATTGAGAGGGGTGTTTACACAGGGATTAAACACCTGTTTGGGAAGCAGTCACAGTCAAGCAGTTAGAACAGACAAGCCACTGCTTTATGCCGCTATACCTCTGGGTCATTTCATGCCCAGCTCCAACAAAACCATGATATTGTCTCTATTAAACCCAAGCTCAGTGAGATCTTTATTATTCCTAGAGCATCAAACATTGTCATCTTTAATACACGCTAGTACTCCATTCAACACCTGCCCCCTTTCATGGCAATATGCACCCTGTGAAATCATCAAGAGTTCATTATTATGAATTAAGCTTCAGTGGCAATGCAGCAATCTTGGAAGGCATCAGCGCCTCTATCAAGTTGGCTGTGTGACTGGCGGGGGCCAGATGGCGAGGAGGCTTCCAGATTTGTATTTCTGTAGTAGATTAATTGTTTCTCGGTCTCTGCACTGTCAGACTCGCTTTGTTATTGGGTTACACCCGCTGAAAAATTCTAAATATTTGACTGGCGAAACACTTCATTTGATAGAGAGTGAGCTGTTGATTTTTTAATTTTTCACTTATGATGCAATTAGATCACTGTAATTAACACTTCCATTTGGTAGGCCGCAATGGGAATGATGATTCTTCTAAAAAAGTTGTGTTTTGCACTTTCTTGCCAAGAGTCAGATGAGAAGCATCAGTACAGCAAGCAGCCAGTTAGCTTAGCTTAGCACGGGGAACAGCTAGAGGAATACTCCACAACCATGAAACTACAACTAAAACGTTGTTTTTTATACAAGCAAACAAACAAACTAGAACATCTTTATTAGAGAACTTTAGAGGTGCTGGCCTGAAGAGTTTGTTAGCTTTAGACAGAGCAGGGCTAGCTGTTACTCCCCTGTTTCCAGTCTTTCTGCTAAGCTAAGCGTCTGCTGGCTATAGCTTCATATTTCGCATATTTATATAAGTGTGGTATCAATCTCCTTGTCCAAATTCTGGCAAGAACGAATCATTTCACAAAATGTCAAACTATTATCCTATATTAAAAAGGGAAAGAGACACATTTATACTGCAAAGGCAAACTTTCACTCCAAAGACTTAAGTAAATGTCACATTTCTGAAGTTAAAGAAAAGATCTATGGTGTAGCTGCATGTAAGATTACAGTAAATATATAACGCATTTCAAAACGCACAATGCTTATAAAAATACTAGTATAAATATCTTAAAATGCCTTTTTTGTTTGTTTTTGTTGCATAAATACACCTACAGAAGTGTCAGTCAAGAGCTTTGAGAAAGTGTGCGTGACTGTGTGCTACAACAATCCTCTCATGTTTGCTCTGTTCTCGTTAATTCACAGGTCTCATAACACAGCCAGAGACGGGAAAACCAGGGAGTGACTGTTTGAGGGAGCGAGCTCTCCTCTGGACACTGGACAAAGTACTCGCTGTAAAACACTTCCTATTTCCTGTGACCGGCTTCTTCTGGGTTTATGACAGCTCCCTCCTGCTATCTGTCGTTGGGTCAACATGTTGCGTCCCGCCTCCTCTCCACTCTATCTGCCTGCTCTGTGAAACTAGCAGCACCTCCTCGTGCCACGGAGGATTGGACATCTTTTAAAAAAAATCCTGTGAATGGTTTTTGCCTCATTGGAAGTCCTTTGTTTGGAGCTGCTAATTGCTTTGAATACGGGATTTCCCACATTTCTCTCGAGCCTCTAGAGCAGGAGTTCCAGAGCAAAAAAAAACACAGGATCATTAAAGACCAGACCCTGTTGCTTCTCGGACCACCTCAAGAGGCCGCAAACCGAACTGAGCGCTCTCTGCTGTGAATAGGCCTTCTGCTGGAGTAAACCTCCCATATTTTTATAGACCAAAGAGCAAAACAACAAATACGATCATTATGACAGAGTGGACCATCTGGCAAAGACACACAGAGACTTTGTGAACTTGCTGCTTGTGTCGCCACCGACCAACGACTGCCCCCACCCCCACTCCCCTCCAAACCCACCCCCCACAGAGACGCGGTGCACAGCGGACCGATACAAACCGAACCTTGTGTCCGGTGGCGTTATGTACCGAACAAAATCAAAGGAGTACTTTTAAAACTTTCCAGACATTTTTTTCTCAGACTAAGCCCACCACTGTATTTTGGAACTGGAGATATAGGTACTACATACGTATAACTGTGTATTAAAAAAAATATCTGATTTGCATTTTTCAGTAGCTACGGTTGGGACAGCTTGCATTGTCGGTCACGGAGAAGGAGAGCAAATCGTATCAAAGAAATGGTGAATATCTACAGAGAGTATAAATGCTGTCAAGCCTGAAAGGAGAAAAGAAATGTCATTAAATGTATTTTGAAAGGCCCTAAAAAGTTATATATTTAACAGTTTTATATGTTGTACCTTTGTAGAGAAGCTTATTGGACTTAAAATGTGGTCACAATGGCAGTTAAGTAGGATGTGAACAAATGCTGTTGTTCTCATTACTGCTGGCTCGTAGTCCCAAGTTTTCTGTTCACACCTCAGTAGCCGCTTTCTTTTCATGGTCATCTACAAGTCACTGTCTATCAAAACCATTAATGGAAAAAAAGGAAAGTGACACAATTTATTGAGGACTGATCTGCAGCCAACTGAACATTGTAAATCTATGGTAGTCAGTGGAAGCCATTGAAATCTGCTAATTTGCTATGATATTGTATTGTACACGGTGTGGAATACTGACTCATTTCCTCTCTATGGGTTTTTGATCTCTTAATTTATTTTTGTGCTTGTGTTTGTTCGCACAAATCTGGCCTCTCTTCCGATGGCGATGAATACGACGAGGAGAGAGAGAGAGAGAGAGAGAGAGAGAGAGAGAAAGAGAGAACGAGGAAAGCAGAGGAAGCCTTGCCGAAGTATTAGAGTCATTTACATACATTTTTTATCATGAAATATTTTAAGAATAAATTAAATACATGAAAGAAATGTCCCCTGCAAATTTAGATGGTCTTGGTGTTCAAGGTCACCAAAGGGAAAAAAAAATTAATTGATCTTATTCTGGTCTTACTTTTAATGACTGTATTTGTTCTGGTACAAGAAAAAAGTGACTAAAAATGAAAGTTTCCCTTTCTTTCCCAGGTGAGCAGGTGGTTTTATGAGCAGATGATTTCTGGCTTGAATCACCAGGAAGCCCAGAAGGTAAAACTATGTAGGTGAAAGCAGTGCAGTATCGCTGCCGCCTCTTCAGTGATTAACAGGTGGCTGTGCTGAGCAGATGTCAGTATGTGTAAGTGTACAACTTTGTAGCAGAAGGCTGCTGGAAAAGAAAAAAACACACTCGACTATTATTTTATCCTTAAATAGTCCCCCTCAGTAAAAAAGCTTCTTTTCTTTAGTTTATTTCTTAATTATTTTTGAGTAATGACAGAAGAAACCTTTTTTTGTTTGTTGGGTTTTTGTTTTTTTTACTGACCACACAGTCTTTAATTGTGGGCCTCTACATACAGTTGAGATGTCCATTTACACCAAAAGTGCACTTTAAACAATCTGCACAAATTTGCCACCATTAAAGTGAAATAAATCCATGTTAAGTTACATGTCTTTCATATGAACAAGAGCAAATGCTATACCCTAATAACCTTACATGTTACATATGAAACATTTTAAGGTGAATAAATGAAATATGAAGTAATGGTCATATAAAAAAAGCAAAAAGTCATGTCATATGCAATTTTTAACTGGATCAGACTTGCTCATGCGTGTTGTTGTCTTGTGTTTTGATTCAACAGCACAACAATATTTGGGGGCAATGGAGGTTGTTTTATGATATTGCTAATTTGTATTCAAACACAAGAAAACATATTATTTTCGGTTCACTTTAGTCTGAACACATATGTTGTTAAAAAATTGCTCTGCCCTCAATGATCAGAGTGAGGCGGTCAACGTCCACAACTGTTATTATGCTTAAATGTGGCTTTGTTTGAATCATTATTACCAGTATCTGCAGTATTAACCCTAGATGTATCCAATTAGTTATTGCATTGTCATTGAAAAATATTATACTAAGATTAAAATGTGTGGTAATACTACCATCAGCATTAATGGACATCTCAACTACAGTAGACCTTTTTTTAAGTTATACACAGTTTTTTGGAGGGTATCTTTCTGTTTAGTAAAAACTCTGAAACTAATCTACACCAAAAGCACATTATAAACAAGACAAAAGAGTGTTTTTTGGAATGCTAACTTCCTGGAAGGTAGTTCTGGTTTTTGGGCATACATAGAGCAACAATGGTAGAGATGGTCCAGTCAGGTTGAGTACAACTATTCTTTCAAGAGAAGACAACTGAAGGTTTAAACTGCTGGTCCTGTTGTGGGTCATGAGAGGTTTCAGCCAATCCCTGCACACCATGGAAGAGAAGCAAGATACACCTGGACAAAAAGACTATCCAGTGAAAGAAAAACATTGAAAACATGCTGGATAATTCATTTACAAGTGATCAAGAAAATATCACTTGCCAGGTAAGTCAAGGCAAATTAGTAGTATACACTGTACAATGAACAATGAATGTGTCAATGTGCTTTGCAGGTCTACATCAATGATGGTTACTGGCCCAGCTCAAGACAAAACATAATTCCTCATAGATAAATATTCCTTTTAATAATTCTAATTTAATTATATATAATAAAAAAAAATTGCAACAATCGTTTAAAATAGAAAGTCCATCGATTGTATTATAAATTATAAACTGGACTCTTTTCATGACTGATGTGGGCCGAGAGGTGCTCCATAGAATAACAGTCTATAATGAAAGACACTGTCAGTTGAAGGCATTAATCCATAGAAGCATGCAATTATACATTTCACAGGACTCTTTTATACAATGATGAATGCTGTCATGCGATTTTCCAATACATTATTCAAGTGCTACTGAGTTGACTTCAGTGGATGACACATCACTATAAACTCAACAGTTGAGTGGGGATCACTATGGCTTTGTACTGAAAACACTGAAAAATCCACCATTTAGCTTCAGAGTGACACAATTTCAATCTAATTTTTTTCATCCTACTAATATTTTATTTATATTTTAATGCCTTTTCTGTGGTACAGCTACATTTCTAAGATAGAGCACTCTGAAATGATGAACCCCATGCTGTTTCAGCTTATGTTTTAATTAATAAATAAGTTAGTAATACTGTCACTGTCTCGTGAATACCATGTATCTGCAAAATATCAACTTTTCATGAGTTAAGAACAGCTAGCAGTTCTATTATTAGCTCTGTGATAGTGTATTTTTGAAGTAGTCCAATGGGGGGTTTAAATTCTTCATTTCACTTAAGAAATAGCAGGACTTTCTCAGTATAATAGAACATATTTAAATTTTAAATACAGTACATGTACATGATTATTACCAGACAGCGTGATGAATACTAATAAAGCGTATGAGTCTGACTCAACATAGATCCTCCCAAAATTTTTACTGTATGTGGATGCAAACAAATAGAAAGTAAAGAAGTACTTTTGCAGAAACAAGCAAACAAGTATGATTTTGTCACATCAGCACTATTCTGGAAGCCAATTGTGGTACAATAGAAACAGCACACGTGTGAGGTGGAAACTTGGACCCTCCAGCATGCACACACAGAGAATGGATGGATTACTATTCAAAGCAGGATTTTTATAAATCGTATTTGTTTTTATATGCCCTTAAAGATCCCCTCAGACTTGTTTTTAAGACATATAAAGACAAATTCTGCATATTTGTAGAAGGGAATCAATGCCTCTTAACCCCCATCCCTCCTTCTCCTATTTCTGCTTTGTCTGTCTGTGAGGCTGGCTAACAGTCTTACTTACTGACGCCAACATTTAAATCAGTGCATTTTATAGTATGATACCAATAAATGTGTATTCTCTGCCACAGTTTAGGCAGGGTATGAATGGGGTTAATTAGATGCTTGCAGGGTTACTTACAATATGGCCCTTGTAGGCAGGCAGATACTGGGGCCAGGATGGTAAAACAATTTCAGAGTAGACTGAGCAATGCAGATGCATAGTCTATCAAATGTTGCCAGGGTGTTCACTCTCTCTCTGACCTGGCAGGCATCACAAACAAGCTACTTTGTGTGCAATTTCTCTATTAAAATGCAGTATTGGAGTGGTTGTACACTTCAGTAGGAACTATACATGCTGCACACTGGAACAAAGGGACTATATGCACCTCCGGGTGTATGTGAGTATTTGTTACAAGTATTTGTTATATCCTACATTACACCAAAGGGAATATGTATGAACCTTTTCAAACAAGATTCAGAAATCCATGTGAATCCCTCCTGCCTCCATGCAGGAAACAAAGTCCTTTGATTCCAAGATAAACACAGAAAAGCATAGGTCTTAACCCCAGCTTCTCTCGCTAAATCCAGGTTTGAACCATTATGCTCACCCATACTTGACTTTTACTCTGAGAGCTAACACAGCGATCTGGCTGGATCATCTTTCTGCACCACCCTGTGTACAGAAGAATATCTGAAGCTGGAAATGAGACCTCGAAGTAACCGGGATGGAGGGGCGGAGGGGGAATCTTTTTTTTCCCCCCTTCTGTGAGAGACTGATTCTCAAGAAGGAGGATGGTGGGAGGGATGTTTAATTACAGCAGATTGAATTCCGATAATCTGTTCCATATCCTTGAGGTTTTTCTGACAGCGTTTGGAGTCATGCCTCTACACCTTTTAATTTGATTAAGACAGGACAATGTGGGGTTTCCTCAAGCTACGACTATAAGCAGGTACTTTCAAAAAGGAACCCTGCAGAGAATGACAACACAATTGGAGTCAGATAGGGGCAACTATTACGCAGTGAATAGAATGGTGCCTTAGGTGGGTTTTACCCCCATTTTTGCTTCAAAGCCTCCTGCATTTTTCTCTTTTCTATGAAAAATGGGAAAGCATGCCTGTGTGTTTGTTTTTCTGCACATTTCTGTTTGTTTGTCTGTCGATGTGTCTGTCACTGAGCAACGCCTGCAGGGGGAAAGGAGGGAAAGAGTACACAGGCTGCATGCAGCTCTACAGCCCACAGTAAACCCTAGGGTAAAAGATTCTCACTCCATTTACAGCCCAGATAAATCTCAGAAATACCAATACTGCATCACACTGCACAAAATATTATTATATGCTTTGATGGATAACATTTACCTGCTAATTCAAATTTCATACTGTGAGTCTTTGTTTACAATATAAATCTAATTAAGTGCAGCCATCACAACGCAAGGTGGATCGATACACAATATGGCCAGCACAGCTGCTTACCTCACAAGGATGCCTTCCCCTGCCAATATTTTCAACCTATAAAACGGCTCGGGCTTTCTCAGTGTGGCCAATAATCTGTCAAGGTTAGGGCAACGAGAGAAAACATTACCACAGTGTGTGACACGCTGGCTGCATAAGAACAAATAACTAAACCAGAGTCATGTAGCTTTATGAGAAGGTTTATCCATCATGTCTTTCCCTTTAAGGACACTTCCCCTGTGTTTTTCGTTTTTATGGATGGCTTTACCTGAGTGAATGCTAATTAAGGCCAAACTTTTTTTCTTTAAAGCCGCTATAATCAAATTTTTACACTGATAATAGATCGAAACTATGTGTAATGTGAAAGGGGTTATTTGATGTAACAAACCAACAAATAATTATCAAGAACTCTGAAGCTCTGATAAACTCATAGTATGCGTTCTGCCCAATAAACAACAGACAGAAAAGATAAGCAACTACTGTAGCAGGGGAACGTACTAGATCATTTCACAGATAAAGATCCACATATTTCTTTAAGGAGACCAAATATTGGACTCACTTTCATCAGGTGGACACAAAAACAACTACAGTTGAATATTAATTCTGCTCTATCTGTCTCCTGCAGGTGTAAATACGTAACTGTTTGCGAACAAGTTTGCCAAATAAATGATTTGTTTGTTTCCAATGCTCCCAGGTAGCAACATCTTTATTCATGTTTTACATGCAATAATGAAACCGACACCATGTCTTAACCATGTCAATCTTTTTGGCTGCAATCTGAGTGGTTTTAAGATATTGAGTTTCAGAGTTTTACATCCAACGGTAAATAGCAAAACTAATTGCAGTACAGTTCTCTTTTATTGGTCAAAATAACAGGCCACTTAAATATATCACAATACTATAACATATTTAAACGGGGCTTTTGAGAGAACCAGGTTAGAAAATCAATATCTTGATAGAGCCTTTTCTTATTTGAGATTACAGGGGTAGTAATGCATTAACAACTTGTCAAAGAATAGTGAGACTAATTTTTGACATTGTTTTAACAAGTGGTCAGATATTGTAGAAGGTCATGATTCATCTTCATCTGACCTTCTGTACCATCAACACCACATTCTCCGCAAATATCGTATTATATATATTATTAGCTTATTTGACAATTAAATCATCTTTGAAACATAAAATCCACCGACTGTAATTAGGCAGTTTACTAACAAGAACATTTGAAACCAAGTCTGACACACTTGGCATCAGAACCTTAATTAGTGTATATCCAGTAGTAGTGCTGCCCTCACCTTTTGTTCCATTAAGCGCTTTGCCGCTGTGTGGAGTCTGACATGTGAAGTCTCAGGTTAAGCTCCAGGGCTCCAGGCCTGCGCTCTGCCTTTACTCCCCCTGATCAACCTCTCTGTGGTAGATGGTTCATTGTCAGCTGGGTGTTCAAGCTCCATTTAACTCTAACTAACTGCCTTTAGCCATTATCTCTGTTCATTAATGCTGCACTGGTACTGCTGAGAAGCCGTGAGAGCATCCGAGTGAGGTGACTGCACCATGTATGTAACAGTTAAGACCATGCAGGAGTTGTGTACTTCATTTTGATGGTTTCATTGTTATACAATTAAGGGCATAAACATAATCCTAATAGCTTATTATATTGAGGTTGTTTGCAAACATAAACCTTCATTAAAATGCAGACACCTGTAATCATCTTAAGAGCAAATGTTTATTTCCTCTAAGTAGGACAGGGACAAATCTTTGTTGTGAAGCCTCACAACAAAGTCCTCTACACCAGTGATTTCCAACCAGGGTTACTCGTACCCCAGAGAATACTTCTCTGTTGCCATCAGGAAAGCTTGGCTAATTACCTTAATAAACTCAAGCAACCCAAAAAAAAGAGAAAGAAACTTTGATTTATTTATTTATTTTAAAACGACAACAAAAAACAACATACATCTACATGTTTTTGTCAAGGAGAAAAATAAACAGCCAAATGGATTACAAATTGGAGTACACCAGCCCATCAGCCAGAGTCAGTTCATACATTATAATACATTAACACATGTTGCAACTGAGAGGGCATGAAAACTTGGTTTAAATAGTTGAAATAGATAGGTAAACGGAATGGGAAAATGGTTGAAATTATTAAAGTAATAGATTAAAAGTTGAAATAGCCAGCTAAAAATAATTAGCTGAGAATTATGAATAGACACATTTGAAATAGCAGTCTAAAAGTGTTGGTTTTATACTGTATAATAAGCTTTTTTTTAAAAGTATGCTAATGGATGAATAGTATATATTTAGGAGGATACATTTTTGAAGATAAACAGTTGAAATTGTTAGCTAAAACTAATGGATAATAGTTGTATGTCCGTTAATATATTGAAACAATTTCCACTTTTAGATAATGTGTGCTAAATAAGTGCTAAATTACATCCAGTTCCATTCATAAAAACATATTTAAGTGGTGTGAGTAAAGGGTTAGCCTATTTGAGCTTATCTGATGGGACTATGTGGATACATCGGACGAAAAAAGGTTGGAAACCACAGCTCTTTGCTACTCAGTGCATATAATAGGCCAAATGATGAATGACTGAAGAAAAAGATATAAAGAGTGTGAAATGCATCTTCCATCCTATGACATAAGTAATCAAGGTCTGCCACTGTACACTGAGTGGCCTTCCGTATCCCCGGAAAGGCAGGGATGCAGGGTGACAGCTGGGGACCTGGCCAGCACACTGGACCACTAAATGAGAAAAATGACCAGCTTTCACCAGCTCTTTTAAAAACTCATTTACATCCTGTCAGATTCCATTATGGCCGGGGACCTGCACCGGAGCTGCAGGACAGGACTGAGCCTGAGTGCACTGACCGTGCCTTCCAAGCTCCTATCAGCCTGACCCGGCTCACCGGTCCAGTAGACAGCTGATTCTCCTGTGTCAAGGTTTTTTGGCTTCTTTCCTTCTTTATGCTCCCCCTTCATTTTCCACACTACCTTTGGTGTGCTCTTGGCAAAGAGCAGGTGATTATCAGAGTGCCTGAAACCCCACTTTTAGTCTTTTATACAATTACTGTACAGTATGTGCACCTAAAAGCATCAGCAGAGAGGATTAGGCCTGCTAAATGCTGAGCCTTGAATAAATAATCTGCTGGGGGGTTAGCATTAAAAGAAAGCAGAGAGAGGAGGGAAGGAAAGTGAAAAGCAAGTGGATTCAGCTTTTCAAAGGTAAAACATCCTGTATCAAGAACCTCAGAACTGCAGCTGTATCAAACTGACTGTGAGATAAGCACTGAAACAATAAGTTGATTAATAGCTTAGTTGATCTACAGAAAGCAACAATTTTGATAATCAGTTCATTGTTTGAGCACTTATTGTTATCAAGCCAAATTGCAAAGTATTTACTTGTTTTAAGTCCTCAAATGTGAAGATTTGCTGCTTTTCACTGATCTATATCATTGCAATTTGAAGAAGTCATCTTAAGCTCTGGGAAATCATGGCAGGCATTTTTCCACAATTTCCTGACATTTGATGCATTAAAACAATTCATCAGTAAATGAAAAATAACCAATAGATTACAATAGATTAGTTGCAGCCCTAATATTGATAACAACACGTTTTATAAGGTTATTAAATGGAGTATGTTAAGTTTGTATAAATATACAACATTAAAATATATTGTAATTATCAAATCATGGGTCAAAAAACTAACAAAGGAGTTGTTTGCATCAAATATTGCACAGTACAATTTTATAAAATCTGTAAGACAAAATTAGCAGGTGTTTTTACCACTCAATCAAGCCACACCTCTAGGCTACATGTATATATATACAGTAGCCTCACTCAGTGGGTCATGGTGGTAGGCTTGCTGTTATACATCAAGCTGACATCCTGGTTAAAGAACTTCTGCAGTGAATCAATGTCACCTCATTTGAGTGTGTTACTTTCACACTCACTGGGTCTACATAGCTCAAGGTGGTCCTTGTACAGCCTCCACTATCATGTGTGACTTATCTGAGCTACTCACCTCGGTCTGCCCCATGTCTACATTTACACTTCTGTTCAGTGCCTTCAATATTCATGTAGATGTATGTTTGATGCTGATTTCCTGTCACTGCTGGACTGTTTTGACATCATAGAGCATGTTTAAGGTCCCACCCACGCAAGAGGTCACTCACTGGATCTGGCATACTAAACATACCATTACGTTCAGGAACATTAAGACAGTGAGTGCCCCATATTCGACCCACTTGGCCTCAAACCCCCCCGACACCACTGTGGAAGGCCTTTTAGCCCACTATAATGCAGCTTTATACCTCAGCCTTGACTTTCTTGCCCCCCTCAAAACCCAGACTATCTCCTTCTCCTGTCCTGCCCCATGGTTCACCACTGAACTCCGCACCATGAAGGCTTCCGGTCAACAACTGGAGAGGCTCTATAAATGATCCAGGATTACTATCCACCTTGAGGGATTTAAAGATAATGTGAGGTCCTATAAAGAAACACTCTCCCAGACCAAGACACAATATTACCCCACTCTTGTTGGCAACCAGCAAAATAGAGCACTGTTTTCCACCATTAATCACCTACTCTACCCACTATTTGCCCTTCATCTTTCAGATGTCCCCATCCTCTTTTCCAAGTTCCTGGACTTCTTCCAGGCCAAAGTGGACTCTTTCCACTAGCATCTTCTGCCTACTCATTCTAAATAACAACAAAACAGAGCTCATGGTTATGGCTCCCAAGCTGCTGCCCCAGAAGGTTGGAGAACTTCTTCTCAAGCTGGGTGTCATTCTGGACTCCACCCTCTCATTCCATGTCATACATCAACTCCATCACCAAATCTACTTTCCACCATCTCAAAAACACGCGGACATGCTCCAGTAGGTGCAGAACTCCGCTCAGGGTTTTCACCTGCACCAAGTCCTGACAACACTTAAGCCCCACCCTCATCCACCTTCACTGGCTCACTGACAAGTGCAGCATCTCCTACGATATACCCCTGCCTCCCCCACAAATCCCTCCATCCCCTTTCCTCCCAGTACTTATAAGACCTCCCCCATCCCTATTGCCCATCTGTGGAATCTGCTCTCCACACCCCATTCCAGTTTGAAGAGTCTTCAGTGTGGCAGCCATCACCCTTTGGAATTCTCTCCCAGCAGAGATCCACAATGTTGCAACTTTGAACCCTTTTAAATAAATACTGAAAACTTATAGCTGTTCACCAAGGCCTATGGACTCTACTTAATTTTGTCATACCTGCAATGATTGCAGTTAAAATGTTCTTCTCTTGTATTATTTGTTTGGTCTGCCTCACTAAAAAAAATATCTTTGGGTTTCTTGAAAATAAATGTTAAGTTATTATATTATCATTTCCATTAGTCAGTTGTTGCTCTTGCCCCCACAATTTCCTGATTTATTTTCCAAATCATTGCACAAACTCAGTAACATACTGCACATTTATTATCTCAATAGAACAGTTTAACTACACATACAACACAGCATGTCATAGCGACAGAAGTATTTCAAAAATACAGCTATTCAAACATCCTACAGTTGCACTTCAGGTCCTAAGAGCTGTAACAGCCGTTGAACTCACAGGGGTCACAGTCTGTGGTCAGGCACTAAAAGCTGCTTATGTGTCTCATTCAAACTCCGAACATGTCTGCAACACTGTGATCTGACGCATACATCAAAGCCACGGAGAGTACCTCAGCACACACTAGGAGCTCCATCAATCCCCTCTGGCCTACGGAAGCTGCCTTTTCCTACACAGTCGGCCATCAAGGGTGACATCCTCGAGGAGGCGATACAAACAGCATCTAATGAATTTTTAACGATGAGCATTGTGAGCGGCAAAGAGAAGGAGAGTGGGAAACAGAGACGGCAAGAGAGACCCCTGCTGAATGCATTACAGTGATTTGTGGGCTCACCTTTGAGCGGGAGTAAGAGGCCTCCCGCCTCAGATCATCGGGGTGTTAAGTGTGCTCAGTGGGGGAGCCTCTCGGCACCGCGTTGTGGGCCAAATGATGTTTGAAATGTTTTAATCAAATCCTGTCTGTTCATTAGACTAACAATAGGCTTCATGGGGTGAACACTCAGTGGTTCAGCTTCTTACTGCCCCCAGGGGAACCCTCCTGAGAGAGTAAGTTCCCTAACCTCCCAGCGACAAATTTTACCATGAGACCTCTCTTTACATTTAAATGGGCCTTTATCAGTGATGGCATTTGTCATGCAGTGTGATTTATATGGGGAAAAAACATCTTGGGTTCCAGTCACAATCAGTCTTCTTGAGCAGCAGTTACATCTAGATAGACAGCAGATTATGTGTCAAACTAAAGTCATGTAGAATGAAGTAGACACAGATGACAAACAGCTTGATGCTATTAGCAGCAGACTACCTCCACAGGTAATCTCTGGCTTTCTCAAAGAGGAAAGGCTTTGTCAAGTGTGACACTCAAAAATATTGTTTAGGATTAAGTCATTTGAGGGTCTCAAAGCCCTTTGACTTTTCTGTAGTGTTGCTGCGCAAACACAGTGTGCTTTGAGGAGGTTTAAATAGCAAATAGCAAGTATA
Source organism: Scomber scombrus (assembly GCF_963691925.1). Lineage (NCBI taxonomy): Eukaryota > Metazoa > Chordata > Actinopteri > Scombriformes > Scombridae > Scomber > Scomber scombrus. The sequence continues at coordinate 9,047,237 of NC_084991.1, forward strand.
TTTAACAACATGTAACCTTTGTTTATTTAAAGGAACAAGAACAATGTTAAACATAAATACTAATATTTTATTTATACTTATATTTAACATAATATTATCAAGACGTGCAATGTCTTAGTCAATTGATTTTTCAATTAAGTAATTTTTAGAGCAAAAATGCCAAAAATTCACACTAATGACATTCCCATCAGTCTACACTGTGCTTTCTGTTTAATACTAAATAGCAAATTTGATCATTCTAACACGCTAAACTAAGGTGATGAACATGTTTAATATTTTACCTGCTTAGCATCATCATGCCTTTTTTTTTTTAATTTGCGCATGCCAGCATTTTCTGACTGTACTTTGAATTTGGCTTTTTCCCCCATTATTGCAATGTGCTGAATTGTTTCTAAGTAGACAACATAGTGGACCATGAACGTCTATAGAGGTTTATTTCCAGGAAAAAGAAAAAGAAAAAAACTGGAGATCATTTGAACACTTGCATGTACACCACTGCTTTTTAAGAACCAAGCTGGCCTTTTTGAGGATACCCAAATGTGTACAAATCTGTGCCCAAATGGGACCATTCCATGCTTCACTTATGAATGTCACACCAGATGGGCATTTGGGCAGCCAAAATGCCTCTCTGGTTGGCCCAATTTATTGCCACTCTGGTGTGACCTTAGGGTAAAAACACACTCTTACCCTTACCCTGCATTTAGAAGAGGCACTCTTTTTTAGAAGAGCCATATTTTCACCTTGCTTGTTTCTCGATAACTTCCTCCTAAATGTCAAATCTCAAATAAATCCTGTATGAAATGAACGTGTAGGAAATCAGCGTACATATGCAATTACAAATTATATGAAAGAGGCCCTATGTTTAATGTTTTCCTTTAATAATGGCTTTCCATAACACATTTGTGATGTACATGTACCATGTAGCAATAAATCAGGTATTGTATTAAGAGTCAACTCATCTGGACAAATTGTACAGAAATTGGGTAGAGTAGGTTTCAAGGGGAAAATAGATTTGTATTCACAATAACACACTCAACCTCTTCAGGAAAAAAGTTAATGATTATCTGCACAGAGTTTCACAATTATACTTTTATTCATCTTTTTTTAACAAACTACTCTATTATATTCTTAAGGGTGGATTTCTGATTTTGCCATGAAACTGTAGGCCAATTCAGGATGTTCTTGATAGCTGAAACAGTGCCTTGTGTCTTCTTTCAGAAGCACAATGCACCAGCCTTTAATCCGAAGTATGAAATGTCCCCACATTGCTAGACCACTAAATCTACTTTATTGTGTTATTTCAACCTGTCAGACCTATCGATCAGTGGATTAAGACAAAGATGATGTTTTAAAGCTTTGACTGAGGGTTTCATAGCTGTCCTGAAATCCAATACCAATAGGGGTTCATAGATCCTGGCCAGGATTTAGTGCTATAGGCAGGATTGATGACATGGAGGCAGGGTATAATAGTGGAGGTGCATGAGCCCCATCCTTCAACATAACTCAAGATAACGGTCTGCTTTTTATTTGGTTATTAGAGTCATTCAGGTGTCCGGTTATTTAAAGCATCTAGCATAGCGCAATGCTGTGTGTCTTTGTCACTGATAATGTGACAGGGATTTCTTCTCTTGTGGGGAGGATAAATTTATCCTAAAACTTCTTCTAATACTCAGGTTTATTGATTACAGCAAAACTGTACAAGCACAAGCTAACACATTACTCAAAGTCATGATATAATCAAATTTGGATTCTTTTTAGACAAGACAAACTTTTCCCATTGGTGGAGCTTTTTTTTTTTACCATCACTTTTAAGTTGGTAAATGCACTTATAGCTTTCAATATTATACACAATATCACATTTAAAGTTGAGTGTGACTACTTTATTTGTTCTTTCAAAAGCAATCAATTGGCACAGTAATATCTATTTACTGTATTTACTGTCTGCAAAAATTACACGGGGGATATTGGGAAAACCAAAAGATATACGAATAAAATAGAAACAATACAGGCTGAATCAATACAACTTTTTGACCACCTGTTGCAGTCACCACTGCTTGACATATCTGCTGCATAAAGAACCAATGTGACTCTGAGGCCTGCACAATAATGCAGATAAATCTTTTTGGTATTAGGGCAAAGCAGCCATCTCTGGCTCTGCGATCATTGATTTTTGTGTTTTAGTAAGTGGCCGCTGTATTAGAGGCAAAATGGAACTGAAAAAGAGACAGTGAGCATTTATTGTAACCCAAAGCAGCACTGCCGACTTCAGTCACTGGCGCATACTGTTAGAGCTGATAGTATCTTCACCAAAACTGCTGGCTGCTTTTTATTTAAGCTGTTTATTATTGCTGCTTCACACATCTCTCAGTGGAAGCACTGTATTTTAAGATAAGGTGTAACAGTTAAGGCCAAAGAGTTGCTGCCACAGTGACTAAAATCTGAGGACAATTCTAACAACAGACTTTACTATTTATCACTAACTGCATCAACCATTACAGTCTTTTCACATGTTACACCTCATAAACATCACTTTTTTTTTTCCAGAATCAGATTCTTAAATACAGTATATATTTATAACAGGGTTTTTGTTGTGCATTGCTCTGTGTTCTACAGAATCCTCATTGCACTTATATTTTCAAAATTGGAAATTACTTAATGTAAATTCAAAAGTTTGGACAAATCGTCTTATTTCTTGAATAGGAAAATGTACAAACTGATTGTTATTGTACATTTATGAATTATCTTATATCTGCATGTGCTTATAGCGGTACGGGAAGATGCCTTGCTGGTTCTTGGCAAGGTTGTTTTACTGCTGTACTGAGTCTCCCTAAACCCCCTTAATCTTTTCCATTAGCTACCAGATGGTGATCAAAACAGGCTACTTACTAATTATATGGAAGCCAACAGGGGACTTTATTAAAATCATAATGTAAACTTGAAAATAAAAATGTAATTCCACAATAGTATTTAAATTCAGTTTGGGTTATTTGAGTAAAAGTTAAAATGAAAATGCAATGGTCTAATATGCATTTTCATTTTCACATACTCGTATTGGTGTTCTATGACCATACGGAAATACAAATGGAAAAGCTGTTTAATATTTAAATTCCAATGTCATACTCCACTGGACAGTGGACAATATTTAAATGTTAAAACAAATTTGAAAATGATAATGCAATGTAAACAATGTTACTTGATTTTCCATCCCCAGGAGAAAATGATCTGATGAACTGATCTGTGTAGCTCTTTGGTAATTTTCCGCAGGCTCTAATGTCTCTATAGAATTTTGATATATGTTATTTGGAAGATAAATATTGGTCTCACAGATGAAATATAACAATTAAAGCTGCCACATTTTTTGTTTGAATGTAAAGAGAAATTTCATGTGTTTAATGGACAGAACAACCGCACTGCGTCTGGGGCTCTATATGTACAGATATCACTACATTTCAGTAAATATCAATGTATTGAACTGAACAGATCAGTCCTGGATGTTTGTACTCCTTACTAATAATTGCAGTAAATTACCAAAGAGCTGCACAGATCAGTTCATTGGATCATGTTCTCCCACGGATGATGACAGACGTTGACCAGCCGATCATCTCAGGAGTCGGGTTGCTAGCAGCTGAGATGACCAGCTGGTCTCACCCGGTCATTAGGTAGGAAAACTTCACAGCAGATTTATAAACAGGCATTATTTTGATAAACTGACCACATCTTGGGGATGTACAGTACATGGTTACTTTTTTGCCTGAATAAATAATAAAACTTAAAGTGACATACAGTGATGGAGCGGTACAGTCAATCAATTCACTGAAGACCCGCCTTGATGACAGGACTGACAGATTGCATTTTGGTGCTAAATCAGGCTACACTGTTTATATTGCAGTTTAATTTTCAAATTTGTTCAACTTTGAAAATTAAATGTCAAACAGCTTTTCCATCCTTATTTTCATATGGTCATAGAACGCCCATACGAGTACGTAAAAATGAAAATGAAAATTGGATTATTGTGTTTTCATTGAAATATGTATTCAAATTACACATATTTCACACATAATTTGATTTAGATTTTCATGTTTACAGATTCATTTTAATAAAGTCACCTATGGGCTTCAACACTGTTCATTGTATTTGGAATAAGACTACATTCAGATTTTTTTTTAGTTTTTTCTCACCTTTACAGAAGACTGTATTACTATATGGTTGACCCAGGACTGGGTCAGCTGAACTCTGTTATGTTCTATGTTCCAGAATCAAACTGATGTCACAACAAAGAACTTCTGAATCGATCTGACTGTCAGAAATGGGAGTTTTGATCAACTATGTCTGAAAGTGACCAGAACTCAAATGACAGCAATGTAAGTTTTTAGATTTGTTTGTAAAAGAAAGTATGTCAGTAGTAAATTACCCTAAACTGCTGGCATACGTTTATAGCTTACTTAGTTTACATTTCAGTCATGTGTAATGTTGAGCCTGCTGACCTCTTGACCTGTACAACAGATGCAGAAATACATATGCAGAGATAAGTAGAGTAGGAGATCATTTACAGTTAGATAAGCACATACTTAAATAATTGCCTCATATTTATTACCATACATTTTTCCTAGCTTGTAGTTATTAATTTACATAATTAATACTTCTTTCTAAATGTCTGATGAGAGCATAAACAATGTATAATGAGATTTTAACAGAAATGCATCAAAAGCAGAGAAGATGCGTATCTCAATGTGAAATCACTTTAAATTTTCTATTTTTGTTTCACCTTCGGGATCGTAGTTTACAGTATGGTTTCATTGGTTTTATTTTAATATTTCATTGTTGTAGTTTTAATTCAACTTATTTATGTATACAATATATAGAGATGTAGTATTTGTAGTATATGTTTATTCATTGCATATTTTAAGCTCTTATTCAGTCCTTTGTGATTAAAATGGCAGACCATCCAAACTTTCTCTTTTTTCAGAAAAGTCACAGCGGTGTGGAGAATCCTCCTGAAGAACTCATGGCCGCTATGGCAGATCTGTCCTTAAGTGGACAGAGGTGTCCATCCATGAGTGGAACCAGCGAGGAGTCTCCCAAAAACTGCACAATAGTCACTCTGTCAATGCACCCTGGGGCTGTCAGAGGGAAGTCTACTGATGTCCAGCTGAAGACTCTAAAAAGACGATGGAACAACGTGAGATTTAGCAGACGGTCCAACTGCACTTATATAAAAAGGATTAAGATCCAAACAGAAGTGCTGAGGGAAATCAAAAGGGATAGGACCAAAATGCGCTTTGTTTACAACCGAGAAGAGTCTAAGCCCAATGTCCTACAAGAGCAGGAAAACACTGAATATAAAAAGGAGCAGGGAAAGCCTAGACGGGGTGGAGTAATGCATAGGTCGGTTCTATAATGGCAACACTCATTCTTAGGATTACTTTTTTATTATTTTACTTTATTTTGTCTGTGTCGTGAGAATTACAGCTTAAAATTACATTTTGACTTGAACAGAAGTGAGAATAATTGCTGCCCTGTCCTGCTATCAAGTCCCCGTGAGCCACAGAGCCTCAGGGACCTGCAGATGGAGGACATCAAAGCAGCAGACCAGACCTTCTTCCCAGGATTACATTCATACGGAATATAAGTGTTCATGACACTGCTGCTGCTCTGCAGACTTTGGCCAAATAAATGCATAACAATTGATATTCCTTATATTATTCCCACTGCTGTTGTCGGTGTCTTCAGTGTCAACATGATAGTTTTTAGTTGAATGTATGATGAATTCATTATGCTGCTTTTGGAGAAAAAGCATGAATTACCAACTTTATACAGTTAACTATTTAGTGCTCAGCCCTCAACAGTAAACACTGCCCCAGGTGGCCAAAAAACAGTTTTAAATAGACTGTCAGTGAATGTTTCGCTGTCATGTTTTTTTTTTTTTTTTTTCCAGAAAAGATAAGTGCTCTCTATAGCAGTGTCATTTTGTTTTGGGGGAGTTTGTTATTTTGGATACCCTGTATTTTTTTCCAGATTCAAGAGCAAAGCTACAGTGGTCATGTCCTCTGTACATTGAATTTGGGGGTTTGAAAGTTACCTTGTGAGGCATCCGGATCCAATACCATCTGGCACATCAGGTAAGTTTTAAGGACCTATGGGGATGATTGCAGGTCAAATTTCTATATTTTCAGATAATGTTGTAACATTAAAAGGATACAGTATACATCCACACCAATTTATTCATCCCTGGGATGGCTTGTGGTAAATAATGGCCCGTCAGCCCAACTTTAATGGCTGTTTTCTGTCTTCAGCAAGAGTGACAGGCAGGCCATGCTCCTCTTTGCCTCAGTAATCTTAGTAATTCCATATCTGTTTCCCCATCTTGTTTTGCCATGCAGGAAATTTCATATCAGAGTTTAATTCACTCAGTTGTGACAGTTTGTGCAAAGCCATGAGCTCCCCGCCCTCTGGATGTTTGGTAGTTAACTGCTCATTCAGTGAAATATATGTTTTTCAGCTTAATTTGATAGGAGAACGCCACTGGGTTTGTAGCATTCATCTCACAAAATAACAGAGCACATAGAACCAATACCATTATTATCATCGCCATCATGTCCCTCTCTGCTGGAGACTGGCAACAACATAGGAAAACACAGGCCTTTATGGAGGGATATACTGGGAAACAAATTCAGCCCTGGACTCCACTGGGACTAGCCTGAGGGATTGGGTGGGGGTAGACTTTTTCATCTCGCCTTTTGGATTATCTGCTAATGTACAATATATAGCAAGTTTGAACTGTTTTCAATTTTGTGTAAGGAAATTTCATGGGTCTAGAAGTGTTGACAGAAAATTACAAGGCTGTCAAAACATCCTGTAACTTTTGAACTTTGTACCTTATCACGTAATTCAATCGATTAGTAAAGGAATTCTACACACACTTTGAGGCCTTGAATAATGTCTGCCCTGATAGTCCCACCACTGCCTGACGAGCAGGATCTGTGTCTAACCCCAACCAGTATGAGGACAGTCCAGGACCAATCCCTGCAAAGCTACAGGCCCAGATAACATACCTGGATGGCTACTCTGGGGCTGTGCAGAGCAGCTGAAAGATGTTCTCACAGATATCTTCAACAGCCCTCTGGTTGTTCCAAAGTGCCTCAAGTCTGCCACCATTGTACCAGACTGAGCCCCAGCTCTTCCCAGGGCTGTGTGTTTAGCCTCACTTTGCTGACTCATGATTGCGTTGCCAGATTAAGCTCCAACTACATCATCAAATTTGCAGAGGATACAACAGTGGTGGGTCTTGTCACAAAACAACAGTGAAACACATCTACAGAAAGCAACTGGCCAAAAGGTGCAGCAACATCAACCTCTTCTTAAATGTGGAGAAGACTAAGAAGACGGTTGTTGATTTTAGAAGAGGCTGCGGAGTGCACCCTTCGTGGACCATCAATGGCACTGCCATCAAGAGAGTTAGCAGCACTAGGTTTCTGACTGTGCACATTGCGGATAATCTGAGCTGTTCCACAACTCTCACCAAGAAAGCCCAACAGTCTCGTGTGGAGACTGAGAAAAGGTGAACACCACTCACTCATCATGATCACATTCTAAAGAACCATTGAAACCTTCCTGAGCTGCATCACTGTCTGGAATGGAAACTGTAAAGTCACTGACTGCAGAGTCCCTGCAGAGAAAAGTGAGAACAGCAGAAAAGATCATAGGTGTCTCTTTTCCCACCATAGCCGACATCTACAAAGACCAGGGTGACAGAAAGGCCTCCAACATAATTGCTGACCCTTCCCACCACCTCTTTGCACTGCTGGCATCTGGAGGTAGGCTTCATAGCATCCCTGCCAGGTCTGCTATACTATCTAACAGCTTCTTCCCCCAAGCCATCAGGACCCTGAACACCCTTCAGATCCTGCCCCTTCCCCCAACACCAGTGAACTGAACAAACTAATGTGCACACCAAAGTGTACCAGCCACTTTTCTGACTCTCTACAGCCACTTTCCCTCCCAGGGACTGATATCACACTTTAGTGACATCGCACTTCAGTAACACAACAGCATCAACCACTTTCTCTCTATCTCTGGAACTGATAGTGATAGTGATGGTGCACTGATGCACCGTGCATCATCTCTCTCTTATTATTTTCCATTTTTAAATAGCATTTTCTAAAGCCCATCCACACAGATATTAGAACAATACAATTATCATTACCGACATTGTCAGTCAGAACAAAATCTTTCTGCCCCTGGAGTGCACTAATGTTCACAAATCAACAAGTCAAAGCAAACAGTGATTTCTTAGCAAAAATTGGTTAATTTCATTTTGACTTAAACCACTGAATTTTAAGCTGTGATTATCATCATTAAGATGATTACTGCTGCTTGGATGTGATGATGAACACTGATGATTCAGAAACTTGGATTTTACAACAACAAGCTATGGAGGTCCCAACTCTTCTATATTTTCCTGCAGCCCCCATCAACTTATTCAAGCTGTCCCCAAAAGACCAGGTAAGAAGTGATGCACTGCACTTACTATAGGCCCACTGTACCTTGATAATGGAGTGGGGCTGAAGCGATTAGCACACTAGCAACTTCACACAAGTAGGATAGGAATTCTCTAAGGGAGGACACAGGAGACAAAGAGATTGAAAAGAGGACGTGACCACCCAACAACATAATTCACAGCACGACTGCTGCTGGTGCTACGACACCCTGACACCTCTTGAAGAACTCTGTGCCCTCGAACTAGAGGTGAAGGTGCATCTACAGAGACTGAACTTTTTGTGAGAGCAGTGGGCCCTATTCTAATCACACCATCCAAGCACAGTTGCTATTTTCTGTCACATAAGTGCAGCAGGCATCCATGTTCACAATGCATAAAAAGGGTTACTGAAGCAGAATATAAATACATGGGTGTTGTGTTTAGTCATTATCTACTTAGCTAGTTGCATTAGTCATCTCTTACACCTTTTAAACAACCATGTCACTCACAATGACATATGATGGAAAATGGCTCTGCAAATGGAGAGGAAAATGTAGCTGTCCAGGAAGTGTAGAGTGTCATAGCACAGATTTATATGATAACATAAAGTCATATAAAGGACCTTTTTGATTTTCATTCACCTCGTTTTACACTTGTAATGATGCATGTCTCATTTTGCTCCCAGTATCTCTGTAGTTGAATGCAAGTAAAAGTATGATAGAGATAAAAACCTTTTTAAAAAACATACTGCTGGGTGCCTGAGTTTTAGACAGAAACACTTGCGTCAAGAAATTTACCATTCATAGCAAATGGTTACACTGTTAGATTTAGCAGAAATAGCTCTGCGATTTGGGGAAGCTCACAAAGAATCTGAGTAAGATTCTGTAGGGGGAATTAAATCCCAGCTCCAACACAAACATGAACATTAAATATTAGAAAAATCAACGATATAAGAGGAATAGCACATTAGGAAAAGGGGGTGGTGGGAGATGTGGCAGCAAATGGCCTTGGCATAAGTAAGCAACGTTGGCTTGTAATGGCTGTATAACTGCATGGATTTGATTTGATTTGATTTGATGTAATAGTCTGCTGATAGCCAAACAGCTGGGAATGAACCAGTGATTATCAGAGATGAATGAACTAGCTGATGCCAATCAACCTGTTTGCTTTTCAGATTAGAATCACGACTTGCCTTTAACATTTAGGCGAAATTTGGAACACATAAACCTGCCCTGTCACCTTCACATGTAGTAGCTACTATATAGTTTTTTGGATTTTGATCTCAATGTGTCAACTGCTTGGTAAATGTCATAGCATGCAAAAGTCTTAGCAAAGTCATGAAAAAAGAGCTCAAAAACTTTACTTTGGGGAACAGCTGTAGACTGAAAAAAGGAACTTTTCATATCAAATGTTTTATTTGACTTCAATTCTGCTTTGCTGACCTCCAAAGTTAAGCAAAACTTTAAATGTGCAACATCTCCTCATGAAACACTTGCTTTCCTCTGTGAATTTAACCTTAGTTATGTAAAAAAAAATCATATCTGAGTAAAAACTATGCAGTAGGCTACACGCTTCAGTAAGGAAATGCTAAACTGAACAGCAATGTTGAATGATTTCCAACAGTCATCACAGAGTTACCGACCCTCTTTCACTAAAACAATTAGATGTACATTCTGATTGACTGTGTCTCTCCAATCCTGCGAGACCTTGCTGAGCCTTAAACACAGTACGGAAGCTCAAAGCCAGCTAACCTCTGAAAAAGCTCTCCTGAGACATTGTTAGCTAACTGACAGTGTACCACCTTAACCACCAGTGACGCCTCATGTCTTCTTTGGCTTGCAATGTCTTAAGCATGAAAGACTAGCAGTATCGACAAGGGGGGGAGATTGTGGCTTAGCAACCTTGATTAATTCAAAGTCTTCCACGAACACATAAAAGTGATGGTTTCATGTCTATGAGACAAAAGAGAACAAAGCCATGAAGTTTGGAGGATTTCACTGGTCTGCAGATATGAGTCCATTATGTTACCTAATAGTGATCTACAACCATTACAGTGTTTTTCCCCTACATGAGAGATGTGTTTTCTCAGTGCAACCTCTTTTAGACACATTAGTATGGTACTATACTGATGCACCTATTACACTGAAAGGCAAGTATATTTTTCTTTCAAGCAGCCCATTATCTGTATTTTAAGTTTACTAGTTTTTAACCAGACAAAAATGTAGCATTTCAAAATCTACATGTGGCAAAATAAATCTGTGACCAGTCAAAAAGAATAAGAAATAAAAGAACATACATTTCCATGGCCACTTGGAAGCAGCTGGAATAGCCGGTAACACATCACTTATTATTCATTATGAAGTTGTTATAGCTAATGCGTTAGCTAAGAGTTTTCTTTTGATTCATCAGATGGTGCCTATTCAGTCAAATGAAATGTGTTTGCCTAGCACATGAGGCCACAAAAAAATTCTAGTTTCATGACTTGCTTCCCAGTTTTTGGCCCACTGAATATGACCGATAATGTTTCTACCACTGGCCCCACCTGTTGGCAGAAAGGGATGACATCACTGATTTTTAAATAATTTTTCTACCCTCAAGGGAATGTTTAGAAACATGAACCCTTCATGGATTAAAAATGATTAATAAAAACAGAAATAATTGACTTTATTTGCAGTTTGCGGTGTCCTGTCAACATTTTTATGAACATTTCTTACAATGGCTGCCTATGAGGAAAATGTTTTTTTGGGCTGCAGGGATTTTCTTCACTGGACTAGGTATAACACTACTGCACCAAGGCTGAGCGGTGGCACCATATCCAGTTCTCTTAATATATCCATGGAAATATCTCTTTAGCTGCTAAATGCTGTGCTATATTCACCAGCTACCTTTATCTGGGGCTGGGCAGACAGGGTGCATTGTTTTACCTGGAAAGGGGGTTCATTTGAGTGATGAGAATGAATAAAACAGTAAGGAAACCAAATTAAAACAGTGAGCTGAACAATGCCAAAGCATTAGATATAGCTGTTTGGAACCTTCTTCACAAACTAGTAGTCATGTGGTACACTGTTAATATAAAAATATTAATTAGTACTACTACTAGCTATAAGAATACTTTTCCTAATCATTTAGATCCCAGTGAAATACTTGACAAACTTTCCTCGCCTCACCCAAAGAGACTATTTGACCGCACCATGGTACAGCTTATAGCAAGACATGAAAGCATGCTGAACCTTTAGGAGGGATGCAATGAGCATTTTTTTTTTTATAACTCAGCACACTGATCAGATTAAAAGCTTAAAATGATGACACACACTGGGTGCTAATATGAGCAAACTAAGAGCCCCATTTATGAGACATTCATACATTTTATGCAAGACATTTCTGGACACTAACTGCACTTCGCTCAGGGAGCTCTCCGATTGTCACCACATTCCCATGCTCTCTCCCTCTCTTTCATACTCACTTTGCTCCTGTCAACCATGAATAATTGATAACACAATGCGATCTTGGGTTTTAAGAGTTAGAGTACTCTGTATCTGTCTCATAATGATTAGTGAAAGGGTCACACTGCTGAAGCCCCTCGGTCGCCAGCATCCACCCTTAATCCTCCTTAATCCCCAAAACAATGGGTTCCTCCATGCAGGGGACTGTGACAGATTTTTATCATCCTGCTCAGAGGGATCAGTATGCCTTCACACTGCCAACACAACAATGATAGCAGTTTAGAGCTGCCTGCCCTTATAAGTGCCAAGTACAACCTTATACATTACACAAAGCACATACAGTAGGTAATGTAAATGCACAACAACAAAATGAATGATATTTTCAGTGTGTTACAGGGATTCACAGTGTGATTTGTGTTTCTGGGTTAACATGTTTACCCCGTCCAACCCCTCTATTGCCAACCACCTCACATCCTGTTTCATATGAAAGGATCAAGGCTGGCTTGTTGTCTGTAGAGCCAGAAGGGCTTGCTTTGGTTTCAGCTTTGGATTATGAGCAAAGAGTTGAGGTGATTCAAACAGAAGGAGAAAAATAGAATTGCAACACAGGAACCGGATGACCAAAATATGACTATAGATACACTAAATGAGAAGGGGTGAGATCATATATACAAAACATCCAAAGGCTAAAAGTACTAAAACTCCTAAAAAATAATGGATGTGTCACCCCTAAGTCAGCCAGTCAGTCAGCTGCCGCGGGTAATGAGTTCCATTGGGTAAGCATTTCGGAAAAGTACAGTACAAAGTACAACAAAAACAACCTTTTAAAAGCATATTTAAATTGCGGTTGAGTTCATTAGGATCTGAACAGCTCAGCCCATATTGTCAGAATTATTCATCAAACAAAAACTGTGGTCTTCAAACTCAAATTCATATGACATTTTGTGTGTAAGTGTAAACAAAAATGAAATATGTAAAAGATTAATGATAAAAGATCGTTTGCGAAATACACCCCACGAGTACTGCACTAAAATGATTCTGCAAAAAATGTAACCACCTTGTGCACAGCTGGGGTTCTGACACAGAAGGTGCTGGCAAAAAATACCAAAAAACCCCAAAACCCAGGGTTATCCAGCAACAATGCTGACTGTGGCTAAACAACAACCCACTGTACATTTGTGGGTTGAGGAAGTTGACATTCTAAAATTAAATCAGTAGACTGATTGCAGTAGATTTACATTCAGCATGTTTAAATTTGACTTCCTATAAAATAATATATAAAATGACAAATGAAGGCTTCAGTACTTCTAATTCAGAACTATCAGTTTAGCTCTTGGTGATAAATAAAATGGTCAAAACATCAAAACATGAAAAATCCAAATTAATTCATTTGTAAGTTAATACAATTTAAATGTGACTCTTTGTAGGCCAGCTGAATTATAATTAAGGCTTTATCATTACTCATTACAATTGTTTTAATCTTTCTGTGACTTAAAAAAAAGAAGAAAAAAAGGAAAGTTATTAAAAACTTACCTGAGCAAATAAAATATAAAAAAGTAATCAGTAATTGGTCCTTCTATTCTGCTCAAAATCTGTGATGAAGAAGGATGAATTGAACTTAAGATGCAAGTACTGTATCACCAAAATCTTAGCTGCAGCCCTGCTCATTTAGTGCCATAGATGTTCCTTTCGTCTTGCAATCTGTGTGGCAATAGATAAAATAATTGTAATAACCTTCCAGGCTTGTAAAATTCTGTGCAGTGCAGTGTTTTATCATCTGATAAGGCTTCAAACTCATGGATGTTTTATGCAACAACAAAAAAAACACGTATTATTACCTGTGGCCACACAACCACACATTATTTTTGTTGGAACTGAACCATTACTAAAAGAGCTGGATGCAAATGAAATCAGTGTATAAATCCTTAGTCTATAGCATTCACATGCTTTCAACAACCATAAAATTATTTCCCAAACCTGGAGTTAGCCAGACGTGTCAGATAAAGTCATTACGATTACTTCCCACATGCTGAAATTATACAGCACCTACTGCCAGGCCTTTTGACCCACCTGAAGACATACTGTGAATACTGTAATGCTATATTTCAGATTCAGAACAGATTCCACCCTTGAGCATTATGATAATCTTTCGAACCATGCCATATCGCTGAAAATGGTCTGTCACACACACGCACCCCCTCCCAAAAAAAACACCCATTATGTGTGCATCTGAATGTGCACACTCTGTACATTCGCGCACACACACACACGTGCCTCCATGAGGAAACAGCAGCATTGAGACGTACAATAACAGTCATTATTACTTGGCATTTGGCAGTGACATCAATCAGAGCCAGCCATTCTAAGCACTGTGATGGTACATAACTGCTCAGCCAGAGAGCTGATTTAATAGAGCATGGTCTGATAAAGTCCCTGCAGAGATCACTTCATGGCCAATAGGTTTTTCAGGCAGCTAATTGGTCAAAAAATAAAACCTCTCTCAGGAATTGCATCCGATGTTATCACGGTGAGTCTGGTAAACCCCCCCTTTAACCCCCTGTAAATATATTTCTGTTCAGGCTGAGCATGGGGACTTGTACTTGGGTATAATTATGGCTATGATGACCAAATGTTTACCTTATAAGCAGAGTCTGTACACAGGAGGATTTCTGCAGACTGTGTGCAGTTGTAATAACAGTGAGAGTAATGATACAGCCACACCGTCTCAGCTGCTCTGTTATTTTACTGTAGACCATCCAACACTTCTATTGATCCACATTCATAAACTAATAGAGATAGTGAGGCTTTTTTTTCTATCTAGGGACAGATATTTTCATCCCATTGGTTTTCAGTTCAGTACGGCATACATACTGTAGATACTAAATGGAATCAGAGCTCTAACTGTGCCAAATTTTAAAGCCACTCTTTACATATTGAGATACACTGTCAGTGCCAGCACATTACTATGATATGCAGGTACATTTTTTTTTTAAAGGAGTTGTTCAATGTTTTATCACTCTGGGGCCAGCTCATCTAAACCTCAGCGAGGAAGCAGATAAACATATTATCCAAAATGTCAAACTCTACCTTCTATCTTGTTTTAATTATAGTGAAATCACAAGTGAAGAGTGAAAAACAGTCCCAAAGCCAAAGATATTCGCTTTAAAATTATTTGATTATGAAAATTGTCGCAAATTAATGTTCTGTCACATACTTATTGAATAAAAAAGTAATTATTCTGGCTCTAGACCAATGTATGCTATCTTACTATTTATCAATCGACTCCTCCAACCATATAACACAACATATTTTCATGTTTTTTTGGTTAGTGTTGATTATCCAATGCATGATCAGTATACTGATCAGCCAGTTAACCCAGCAGCAGCAGTAAATATGTGACATTTCACGGACAGTATCACCTCATCTGCCTTTCCCTTTCGGCACATCATCTCTCCCCTGTTTCTTTACGTCTCCATCCTCAACTCCTCCGTCTCTCTCTCCTTTCCTGTCTCCCCTTCTCCCCGTCTTTTTTTCTTCTCTCTCTCTCTCTCTCTCTCCTCGCGCCCACCGTGGTGTGACAGGTGACTGACGACGCTAACAATAGTGGGTGCGGCGCTACCCTGCTCAGCAGAGCACACGCCGCATGATAAATTACCCTCATCAGTTTGTTTTGCCAACAGCCCACACAGGTCACCACCAAGGCCGGTCGTGACATTTTGTTGCATACTGTATATGCAAATACCTGCCAATCAATTAGCGTACCGCTCCCCGTGCTCCCTGTGCTGCCCATTGTGATTAAAATGAATTGATTGCAGGCTAAAATCAACACCAGCCAGCCTGCCAAAAGAGCAGGGGTCAGCGGGACGCAACAGAGAAAATGGGTGGGGGGGAAATAAAACTTCAAGTAATGTTCTTTCTTCCCTCTTCTCTCTCTTCTTTCCACTTTATTCTTTATCACCACCTTATAACTGCAGGCATAAAACACAGTGAAATTTGCTGAAAATGAGAAAACCGCAATGTAAACAGACTGGGTAATAAATTTGAGGGAGGCTGTCAGGGCTTTCTGGAGATCAGGTTGATATGTGATGGGAAAACGATGGTGGCAGCAATTTTTTCAAGCAGCCCGACGCCTGTGGTTATCGAGTGATGCAAGTTGTGTGTGTTTACATGTGCGTTACAGCTGAAGGGCATGGTGCACATGCTCAAGGGTTGTTAGTTAGTAATGGCAAGACTGATGGACAAATAGCAAGCTCTTGCAGGCATCCCAAGGAGAAATTATAACCAGCTTTTGATTTAGTATCAAGGGCTTAAAAGGCGGGGTAAACAGCTCGCTGATGGTTTATAGAGGAACTGATTAAAGGATGCTCTTATTCAAAACCATGCCTGCTTACATAAACAATGTTTGCACAGGAAGAGTTGAGAGTGAGGTAATAGGGGGTGCGAATCTGAAATGATAGTTTCCTTTGAATTGCAATTGTGTCTTTGGAGTGATTTCCACATTCCCTCGTTTATTTTTGTTGTTGTTGTTTTTTCCCCACACAGCTCTCTTATAGCAGCTCTATCATCATTCCAAACTCCTCTTCAAACAGGACTTTGTGGTGATGAGAGTGAAGGCCATCAATCTTGGTTCACAATGACTGAATAAGTGGCTGAATTTATAAGAGTGAGAATTCATTATACTGTGTACTCGACCACCTTAACTAAAATGAAAGGCCACTCTAGATTTGTTAATTTTTGTGCTAGTGAATGATAGCTGCACCACTGATGTTTGCATCTGATTGATAATGTGTTATTAGCACTAGCCAACAAACATTTGTATATTGTCTGCTGTGGCTCTCTCCAGTTTTCCAAACTTTGAAAATAATAACTGTTTTAAAAGGCCTAATGGAAGATGCTTTTGCGTTTCATTATTGGAAATGTAGGATCTAGTGTTTAGTGAAGCTTTATCAGGATATTTCAGACACTGCTGCTCCGATTTTGAACATTTTTTAAAAATATGTCTGCCACAACCATGACAATGGAATACAAAATTGTACCATGTAACCATGGTGCCCAGGCGGCTATTCAAAGCAACATTATCTCAAGATTTCAAAAAAGTGCACAGACTTTGAATGCATGATATAGTAAACCCCCACTAACCATCAGTTGAATTATGTGTAATTAACTGGAGCATTAATTAAGAAAATTCCCTGGTATATTAGCTATAGTAATGGTAAAGCTTTGATGAATACAGCAATGCTGGATAAAAGGAAACCCCCACACACATTATCTAATACATTATCGCCTGCAGTTAGTTAACATTGTCACGTGATTGGTTGTTCTTTTTATGTGTGAGCCCAAAGCGGGACAGCACAAGTAACCACAAAGCTTTGTAAAATCAAAACAACATGGAAAAATTGATGTGAAAAGTTTGTTTGAGGCAAATAAGAGATAGAAGGGCAAAAGCTTGGACAGTGCTGGCAATGCAACCGCCCTGAAATTCAAGCAGGCGTTTCATGGAACCTATGGAAACCAATTAGGCCAATATCTAATGAGAAATTGTAGAATGCAGTCCCTTATATATTGCATAATATAGTATCATCTGTAAATTACATACTCACACAAACTGAAACAAAAAGAGAGAAAAAAGGTTAAACAGCAGCAGCAACAAGAACACCAAAAAAGCAAAAGAAAATGGTGGTTTCTGATGTCAAACTTCTGTTACTTACATAACTTCACTGCTGAGTCCCGTGTTATTCTATTTGCATATACACTTTTTTGTGTACAGTACAGCTTCACCTATAACTACAACTAACCCTCTCTGTGTTTTCATGTAGCTGCCAAACCTTCACCAGAGCCACACACATGGCTTCCAGCTGTGCTAAGATCCTCTCATCTTCATCCTCCCCTGCAGATCTTGGCTTACCTAAGATCTTTACAAACAACTTCAGTCATGCTGAAATATACAAGAGAGCAGTTCTTTTTTTTTC
This sequence comes from Scomber scombrus, assembly GCF_963691925.1. Classification (NCBI taxonomy): domain Eukaryota; kingdom Metazoa; phylum Chordata; class Actinopteri; order Scombriformes; family Scombridae; genus Scomber; species Scomber scombrus. The sequence continues at coordinate 9,065,125 of NC_084991.1, forward strand.
ACTTTCTATCACAAAATCAACTCTTTTTGGTAAATTTGATGTAGACCCTGGCACACGCGGTTATCTCTGTATTCTTTACATGCAACGTTTCACTGTTAAAAATCCACTCCACCGATTAAACTGAAAGGAGCTCCAGGTATTTATACACCTTTTAGGATTATGGTTTTATTCTGTTTAATCTCTCAATGGTGGATTATAGTGTATGGTCAATGTTTAATGAAAGAGGTCACCCATTTTAGATGAACACCTGGCACATATTCATTAATAGGAAAAGTTAACTCCCTCATCCATTCTCTTTATCTGTATGATCCATCTGATCTCTGTGTCTAGTTTAAAGGACAAACACGCCACCTCATTTTCTGCTTTTCGTTTTATAGCTGTTATAATAACCCAGAGTCAAAGTGCACAGCCAGTAAACCATCTCCTTCCTCCTGTGTTATTTCTAATGTGTAACTTCATCACAGCTGCATCCTGTGATGTCTTTGTTTTGGATTTCACCAACAGCATTTAGTGCTGGTTTTGTCATGTCCACCATCTGCTGTGCAGATCTAAATGTCATTAACAGACAGACCTCCAGCCACAGTCAATATCCTGCCATTTGCTCGCAACACTGTATTTAATAGCAATTGGAAAGCTTTCCTTATGCCAATTTTTTATATATATAGCTCTAAAGTTCAGTGAAGGCTTTAATCACAGTTAAAGTGAGAAAACAAATTAAAATGTGTGCTGAACAAAAACTTTGTATGAGATGGGAATCAAATGGAAAGCAAACGTCAATCATCCACAATCCCATAATAGTGCTTTTATTAATCCTGCCTCCTTCACATAATCCTTTCAGAGCTGAACACTTCATAATAATCATTTTGAAACATTTTAGCTTTAGAGGCAGCTAACAAAGTATTCTCAAACTACACTTCAGAGCTATGGAGAGACTACTTGACTAAAGGGGCTGGGTAATAATTACTGTATGTTACAGCAACGTGAAAACACATATCCATCACTTTTCATGTATTACTGTATATAATGCATGTCTACTTCCACATCAAGTGGCAAGTGTGGCAGATTAGGTTTTCTCCCTAATCTCAGCCTGCTAAATTGTCACCAGGATGGATTTAATGAATTAGCTGTGCGATGATTACTGAACGGTGCATTCAGAGCTACACTTAGGCCTTGAATGGTCGTTTCTGCCTCTTTCTGGAGCCTGGTGTATATGTGGCTGCTTGTGCCAGTTTGGTGTACTGGCACGTCTGTCGTGTTACGTTGCAATCTGGCCTCCCAGCAGTTGTAAATGTTGGTCTGCTCGTCTCCTGTCGGCTGACCCAGAGTAATATTGCCTCGCTTCCACCCCTTGTTTAACACAGGGTCGTTTGTGTGTCAAGTCATTGAGGTGTGGCTCTTCCCCTCCCACTGCTGGGAAGCTGCACCTACAGTACACTCTCTTTGGTTTTATTGTGAAGCCAGAATCTGACCTATGGTGGGAAGCCCTTTCCAAACCCTGGCCCCTACTCCCTGAGCAACTACTGTTCTGTCTTTACATCTCTACTTCAGCTGTATTCTCTCCACATTTCCACATTTCTACTCTGTGACTATTGTCAATACATGGACTGGTTTTTACTTGTATTGTTCTTTTGTGTGTGTGTGTTTTGCACAGCAGCTGGTTCAGCTCTGTGGGTGGCTCTGTCTGCGCTCGCATCATTGAGAGTTAACTGAAGCTGTCCATTAGGAATCTAGGACTGCTACTGGTTTTCCTGTAAGAATTTGCAGATACATTTATATGGTCAATTTATTGTTTAGCTACATGAGGTTTTTTTTGTTTAGTTTAGTTTAGTTTTTTTGGTTGGTTGTTGAAATTATGTATTTTTTCCTGCTGTGTTTCATTGTTTTGTTTTATAGAATTATTATAATAACTTTTTTTTTCTTTTTTTCCCCCTCTGTTTGTATTTGTAGATTCCCCCAGTGTTGAATATTTCCTTTGGTCAACTAGGTGTGGTGTGCGTGCAAGTTTTAATGTGCATTATTTTTAATCATAATTGACCATTGTAGTGGCATTCATGTGGCCAGTATAGTGTTGTCAACTGTTTGCTTTCTTCTTCATTTTGTGCTGGGCAGAAGCTGTAGGGCCTACAAAGTGTGCGAAAAACCAAAAATCACCAACTGAGAACTACACTTGAATTAAAAGTAATAGAAACTCATATATATATACCAAACAGGAAGGATGGAAGGTACAGCTTGCCAGCAGCAGGAGGGGAAGCGATGCAAAGCTTAATCACTATCACAACAGATCAGAGACCAAAAATGAAAAGTTATGTTTAGCTGGAGGCCAGATAAAAGTGGCCTAAAGTTAGAGAAATGAAATTAAGCCAGCCTACACAAACAATGCTGAATTAAACAAAGGCTCAAAGCAAGGCTAAATGATTCCAGTCTACAGCCAGGAGACCAGCAGACCACGTTGCAAAGCAAGAGAGCAGAAGCAGATATAATGCCAATAACACATGCTATGAACGTGCAGTGCAGGGTAGAAATAGACAATTAAAAATTACTGGGGGACCAGATGACGAGGAAACACACATCAGACATGCCAGTTCACAAAACTGTGCGCACGGCAGTCACACGGAAATCAGGCTTCAAAAAGAGGCAGAAACGTCCATCTGAGGAACAGTCACATGCCATGATAAAGCATTAAATGCACCACCAAGTAATCAGTGCACAGCTGATTCATTTGATCCAGCCCAGTGACAATTTAGTGGGCTGGAAGAAAGGAGAAACCTAATCTTTCACACAATCAAATTCATTCATGAACTCTCGTGATGGTGTCAGCTGTAGTGATGAAACTGTAAACCTTCTGTACTGTATAAGTGAACCACTGTGGTCCAGATGACACAGTATGCTGCCTTTGTTGACTCATCTACGTGAACAAAGCAAAAAATACATAAATTAAAGAAAGAAAGAAAGAGAATAAAAATAACAACAATTTTATTTGTACAGCACCTTTCATTAAACAATGACATGAAAAAGTGCTTACATAAGTACACAAAAAAAAAATCAAATTTACATTAAAACATATAAATAAAAAGCAGATGGAAAATAAAATCCACTTGATAATATTACTAAACATAAGTAATATAAAATAAATGAATACATAAATAAAATAAAGTGAAAATATAGTTCATAGAATGTGTAATTTAGTGGTGCTAGTTTGAGAATAGGCAAAAACTCCAAAGGTGTTTCGTCACGGTCTCTGAAGCCATAAGCAAACAGAACCTCCCTTTTCCCAATGGACAAAGACTCTTGATTAACAAAAATAAGCCTCTTTCAGACGTCTTCCCAGGGGTTTAACCTCACTGTGTCGGGCGCAATCAGAAGCTGCCCTGGAAGACACAAACAAACAAAAAACTCCCATACTGGCACTGTGGGGGTTAAAAAACACACACCACAGTCTTTTTTTCTCAAATGTACCAACGACTCAGTGGTGATCATTTGAGACTTAATAAATGAAAACTCAAATTATTTTGCCATGTGTACAAAATCTATAAATCTATAAATCAGTGGCCAGGTGTCTGAAGCCATAAACATAACAGAACCTCCCTTTTCCATATGGACAGACTCACCACCTGCTTTGATTAACCAAAAATAAGCTTCTTTCAGCTTCCCCACGGAACGTCTTCCTATGGGTTTAACCTCACTGTGGGTCTTATCTGTGTCGGACGCAACCCCAAGCAGCATTAGAAAAAAAAAAAAAAAACCTTTGTAGCACTGTGGGGGTTACAAAAACACAGACCAAAGTGTTCTTTCTCCAACCTACCGACCACTGACCTCAGCACCTGTGTAACATATGATGGAAAAAAGACATGACACACGGATGAATGAAAGTTTACGTCATCAAAAGGTACAGAGGCTCGTAGTATGACTGAGCTGTCGTCACTTTGACAGGAAGGGCTTGTGCCAGCAACTGCTTGGATTGCACTTTTCGGGGCTAAAATTGTCTTTCCACTCATGATCTCTGTGTGTGTATCCGCGTACACATGTGTTTTGGTAATTTGATTGTGCATTCGCTGTGTGTGTGTGTGTGTGTGTGTGTGTGTGTGTGTGCTTGAGCAATACTCTGTGGGTGTGTTCCTCATGTTAGGATGAACAGGGAAAATGGGGTGTGGGGTAGGGGAGGTGTGGAGCGCGTACCGTACCACAGTGCATAGCCCATGCATAATTCATAGCTCTGCATTGAGCCATAATCTTTGCTCTGTGCACTAATGAAAGCTGCAGCGCTGCATTTTTACTGCATGTAAGTCAGGCTGACTAGATAATGTGGCAGGAAAGAGAACATTGCATCATGACTGGGTACACTGACTTCCCACTCCTTCCGTTACTATTTTCTCTCTCCAAACACTTACAACCACTTTAATCCAACAGTCCATCAAAATGTCACTGGAGGCTGATGATACAACACACTGGACTTTTATGGTTTTCAAAGTTAGAAGAAGTGGCAGACAATACTTTTCTATAAAAAAACAAAGGAGGGAGGCCTGTGTGGCGAGGGAGAGAGGCGAGGCTTTGACACGAGGAGCGTAGTAATGCAGTGGTTGGGTTGTTGTTATAATGAACGAGCTCTAGCAGGTAGAAGGAGCTCCAACTGACAGCCGGTAGAGGTGTTTCCTTTCAGCTTGACAGCAACACTTTTCACATTTCCGATCCAGGATAAGAAATTGGCCAACAAAGCTAAATTTCTCTCCCCTTCTATTTCAAAGAATCTTGATGCTTATGTGACGGAATAATGTGCATTAGTAAGAGTGGCACATCATTCGCTCTCCCTCTTTCTCTCTCCTACTTTCTCCTATTTCCCTCCCATTGCCCATCAATTCCATGGGTTCAGCTCATTGAGTGCAGCGGAGTGAGACCGATGCGCATGGTCGCGCTCAATAGCACCACGCTGCTCAGCATGGGGATATTAGTGTACTCTGCCAGATGGTTTGGATACAGTCCTCTGACCCCACTTGTAAAGAATCAGTTTTCTATCTGTCAGCCCCTCTGCATGTTTTTGTGTCCCGCGTCTAGAGGTGTCCAGGCCGGGTACATCTAGGGGCTGTAAATGGCTGATAAACGCTGACAGCGGAAAAGACACTGAAATTATTGAGTTGAGAGAAAAATGACAGTGAGAGACAGCTTCTATAGGACAACTCATGCTGTAAACGTAAGATAGAGAGAATGAGCAAGGAGCATGACAGCTTTTCTGTGCAACACATTACACTTGTTCTCTACAACATGTCAAAAGTCCATTCTGGCATCACTTTATGATTTTTTTTGTGCAACTGACAAGAAAAGCCAAGCAAAACATTGTTGTGTTTAAACATTTCAGGGATGAATGTTAGAATAACCAATCTGCAAGTCTTCCCCTCAGGAGACTCAGAATTAGTATCAGTGGGAACAGCTGAAGGGAGAAGTCATTGTAAGTCTTGTAGGCGTACTCGTGTTTCCACATTAGTCTCACTCCAGCCTTCACCATGACTGGTGCCATGTCTCTGAAGAAAAGTAAGCATGCATTAGGTGCCATCAAAAATAGGAACGCATTATTTATCAGTGAAAATAATTTAAGCCTTCATTTCAAAGTTCCAATTTAAAACATGTTTTGGATGATTATGTGAATATGGCCTCATTATTAGAGGCACAGGCTTAAAGGCTCAACTAACACAGAGTCCCATCAACAAGTGAGTGTCCAACTTAACATTGGACGCTCTCTTTCCACACTAGACATGTAAACTAACCGTGTACCTATCAGCTGTACACTCCTGATCAGACTGAAGGCGTAACCATTCGAGTAAAAGATAGGTGAGTACTTTTTATCTCCCTAGATTTGTACTTTTTTAAACACACATTTTATATTGTGATATTTAGATGTTTCTTTACTGGAATTGACATTCAATATAAATCTCCCTCCAGCCAGCTGCCAACACATTTAGGTTGTTGTAGTGATATGAGGAGGTATGGTAGAGATAACTTCTCATTTCAACTAAATAAATCGTAATCAAAGTCGAACCGCTTCCATTACACCATGTCCTAAAGCACTTTATATGTGAGCGACAGGAAGTAAATAGAAACAGGGCGTCTGAAAAAAGTTCAGCTCAAAACAGTTTGTTGAGTCACTCACGGCCAGTTAGGACATTCCAATAGAAAACAAAGCAATCAAACTGATTGTGTTGCTGACACTCGCTTGCATCACATTCAGTTAGAACACAGTGTGACACCTCGCCACCTGAGGTTCCCTCTTTGGGTGGTTCATGTCAATCGCCTTGCCGTTTATAAGGTAGGCAGACTTCTGAGACAGGAGCCTCATGTCCATTGCCCACGATGAGCTCATGCATTATTCTAAGGCAAATTCCTTATCCATTTGAAGAGAAGGATGGAGACCTTGGAACATGAAGAAGACAGCTTGTGGAGTCTGTTGGACTTGAATTGCAGTGAGACTATTGAATTTTTCACATCTCTCCAAGTCTGTTCTCTGGTCCTCCCACTGCACCTCTTTTGTTTCTCCCTCTATGCCATCCTGTTTGAAAAGCTGAAATGCAGTATACTCCTTTCAGCTAATCATGTATTCATCTGAACTTATGTCATGCCATGTTGCATTGTCATCAGCTCTTGTACTGAAAAAGAAGCTTAAAATCTAAGAAAAGGTTTAAGAAGCTGTCAAAATGCTCAAGCTTGGCTCGTGATTCAGTTGCATCCTCTCTTCCAAGAATATCTCCTTGGAGTAAAAAAGAATGATTGGAGTACATGCTGCAAGGCCATAGCCTAAAAGGATGGCAATGCTTTATTTTTCCTTTTTTTATACATTTTTCAAAAGTGCTGAAGGTTTTGAAAAGCACATCTGTCGAGGTTGGCACATCTCCATGAGCCAAATTACAACACATTACACTGAAATATTCCATAAACTGTTGTTAATCACCTTTGCCATTTTAGTTTTGAATCATTGATGACTGAAAACATGCAGTGTTTAACTGACATTCTGGGAAATGTGCTTATTCCCTTTCTTGTCAAGCGTTAGATGAGAGGCTGATACCACTTTAATATCTGTCTTGTTAAATATGATATGACAACCAGGACATGGTTAGCTTAACTACCCTGGCTCTGTCACTAGACTGAAGCTAGCCTGACTCTATCCAAAATAATTTGTCTACCAGCACCTCTAAAGCTCAATAATTTAACGGGGAAAGTACCTATTGATTAACATTGCTGTAAAAGCACCTGACCAAGCCAAACTATTCTGATAACTTCATATTGAACATACAAATATGAACTCTCATCAAGAAAGAAGAAGAAATGCATTCCTTTAACTGTTCATTTGAAAGGTAAAAGGTAGAAGCACTTCATCCAGAACGATTTGACGTTTGAGAAACGAGAGATGATGCAAATATCATATCAAGCAACATTTACTGCAAGTTTCTTTGTTCCATAAAGTGCTTGGTGTTTCCCTTCCCAAGGTTTCCACCAGCCATTTTAGGCCAAGTATTTTGAGCTGCACACAGAGAAAGCACCTGACCTGATCACTGTGACCCACTGGTTCTTCTGCCTCTGCGGTGCTTCATGGGATACTTGGTCCCTGCAGCAGCTGTGTTCCAATTAGAGAGCCCTGACTTATGTGGCCTGTATTAGCATTTCATTTAGGCTCCCCTGCTCCTCACCTGGCCCCCGCAGTGTGGCGGCCCGCCACAGACTGTCACCGGCTCGGACTGCTTGGCTGAGACTGCCCACCAGTCCCCCTAATTGACTGCTGATCTACCCACAGCGCACAGGTGAGCCCACACCGCATAAGCTTGGATTTAACGCACAATATGAAGTGGAATGTCATCTTATCTTCTCAGGTCTTCCCCTCTATTGGTGGGATAAAAAGAGAGCAGGCGCACGGTAAATTTTAAAGAGACCAAAGAGAGCGTGAATGGAGGGTATTTATGACATTTATCTGCGGAGCTTTTGATTTTAAGAGGTGGCTCAACATTTTATTTCAAAGCAGGATAAAATCACATCAAAAAAAAAACCTTGGTGTGAACATTAAGGGTGTCATGCTGCTGGCTGTGACTGCAGTAGGGTGCCCTGCTGAGAATAAGAGATTCCTCTAATCACTGTTTGCCTGGGCTGAAGGATGCAAAGGGCCACGCACTGCAGTCTTATCTCTATGATACACAGAAGATCTCTTGCACACATACACAGAAATCGGGGGAGTGTATTCCCGCAGCAGATGAGATTCAAAGGGAGGCAGATACTCAGGTATTCAAATAATATTATACGCTACCCTTTTATATAAAGTGAATCCCTGGGTTGCCATTGTCGAGAGGATTTTTTGAAAGAAGTGATTCCTAAGTTTATTTCCCAGGCTGCTACTGGATATCATAAGATTCTAAAAGATTTCAGAAAAATAATATATACTTGCATGACTTCATTTCCATTTTGGTTTACACAAGTTATTGGAAATGTGTTAATAACTGAAGTAAATTTCAAAGCTTTGAGCCCGCTGGGTAGCCAAACAGGGAATGTATTCTTCTCTCATTTAATTAGTGGTGTTTCAATTGAAAGCATCAACAGTCATCTTTTGAATGACGGCGCGGCACCTGGTGGAATTGCCAATGGCCAACAGTATCAGTTACAACACAAAATAATTACAAAAGTTAATATTAAAAACTGTAGCATGTGTGCTGTAGCATTAAAAAAAAAAGATGAGTAGTAGTCAATCAGTAATTTATTACTGATGCTTAGAAATTGTGGGAAATGGATCACACCAGCAGTTCTACATGTTTTAGAGCAGTTACTACGCTGCAAAATAAAAAAAAATCCATATTATATATCCATTTCTGTCTTTTAATTATGCCCCAAAGCACAATATAGCTATAAAGGAAGGGCTCTCTGTCTGTCTGTCCTTCGTATATCCTGATCCAATCTACTTCACACTTGCAGGTGTATTGCTGAGAGCCCAAGGATGTGCTGTGTCACTGGCTGGGCAGGGTAGTAGTGAATATATACAAATTGGGGTATGTATAGTGGGGCTGCACTGTCAGAAACACAGTTGCTCTGCCTCATGCTGTCCTCTGAAGGTAATTTCTAAATCACATGAGGTCCTCAGGTAGTGTTACTGATGAAGTTCTGTTTGGATTAAAACCATTTAATTTGTTGATTCCTTATCATTTAATTGACATGTTTGTCAATTGATATATTTAACACACACACACACACACACACACACAAGCACATATATGCATATATATTCTGGAGAATGCTGTAAGCAGCAATTAACAATCGACCTATTCTGAACAGGCACTTAATGCTTAAATATACTTAAATGCTTAGTTAATATATAAATTACTAATCAAGTAAATACATGAGTGATATCTGACACTGAACTTGGTCCTACAAGTTGACAGAATCTTCATTTGATGTTAAATAAAATAATGTTTGCAGTGATCTTGTAAACTTGTGTGTTGTTCCTAAGCTTCAAAGCTCCCCAAACCACAGTACATATTTATCACCGCCTCCGTCTTACAACACTCCCCAAAGCTGCGCCTGTCCAAGTTTTTGTTGCATCCGCGAGACACCCTGACAAGAAATGGATTGCGGTGCTTTCCCGCCCCAGTAAACAGGCTTCCTGCTTGTGAAGGTATAGATGGGTTTGATATAGGATGCTGTTTAACCCAGAAACGACGCCATGGCCCCTGGGACGGCCCATTCCTCACACTGCACATCCATCATGTAGGGCAATCGAATGAATGGGATACAGGGCTCCCCCGAGGGAGGGCGAGGAGAAAAGGAGAGAGGAGATGTGGAGGGGAGTGAGAGTAGAAGAAAGTGTCAGATTTCACCCATGCATGTGGGTGGAGGTAACAATAGGACCGCCTACCACATTTCCCCACTTACGGTGTTCAATTTTTAACGGGCTCTTTTGTCAGGCTCCATCATGTTCCGACTGCTAAACAGGAGAGAGAAGATCCGTGGGGAAGCTAAGTGAAGCACTGGGGAAATCTTGTGTTTAGGCTTGAAACACAGGATCTAGATTGGTGTAGTCGTGCTGGATTGGCAGTGGCGGTGAGGAAGCTCATTTTGATGTGCCAGACCTTGTAACAGCTTTTAGGTGCCACAAACCCCACCGGAACTATATTAAAAAGCACACAACAGCACTTTGCCCATCACAGTGTGACAGCCACATACTTATCAAGTCTGGATACCTTGAGTGGAAGAACTGGGCCTGTGAATCATTAAAAAGTCACCTCTAAATTCACTCATGGAATTTAAATGTATTTCTGCTAAGAATATATCCTTGGTGTTTGTTTTGACTTGTTGACCAGAAATTGAAGTTTCATTTATTTTTCAGGTTGCGATCGTGACGCTATATGTTCTCCATGGGGTGTGGATTTTTGGTTTTGAATGAAGACACTCATAATGTAATTTAATGCAGGACAAACACAGCACTCTTTCAACAACTAAGCAAGTGTAAAAACAACATAAGGCAAAAAGTAATGTAATGTGTAATGTGTCAGACTTATATTAGATAGTGGGTTGCATTCATTTAAATAAGACCTCACAGGGGCTGGATTAAATTTTTCTAAAATCAATAGAAGTCAAGTTGAGAAATGGACATTTTAGGGCCACTTTCTGATTTATTATTTTAAATAATTTGTAGCAATCAGTAACAAATTGCATGTTGACACATAAAAATGACACAATATACAATTGCAAACCATAGAAGAGAACAAATAGCCTATCAAAGATATATTCATACAACTCTTAACAACAATAATTACACAGTAATTAATCGTCCAGAATAACTGGTTCAGATACCATGGTTAGTCTAGCTGCACTGTGATCAGTAGATATAGAATTCAGTGCACTATAGTAGGTGTGGAGAAAAGGGGAGAGTGAAAGATGGAGAGAGTGAGTGCATGGTTCTGCCAGTGGGCTTAATGGACTGCAATATAAGTAAAATTCAGAGTTACTTACACATTTTCACTTTCTGGTCGATACCTGGCACATATTGGCTTTTACAAACCTGTCGACATTGGGGACCGGCTTCTGTGTAGTTGCAGGTTTCATTACTTCATTCAGATGTCCATGTGTCATCCGATTGCCAGTCCAGACTAGTTCATCACTGAGAAAGCTTGCTTGCACAGATACACTGTCTCAAACATGCAAAGTATTTTTGATGCAAAGTCTGTCATCTTTGTGTAATTTGGTGCCAGGCACTGATAACAGGGTACCAAAACAACAGACGCAAATTCATCCTTCAACGGTGCGCTACACTGCAGTTCAATCAGCTCTATTTGGAGTTCCTGAGGCACAACTGATGTGTCGATGGTGAGAGCAAAAGAATGCAAAGTCTTTCTCCAGCTGAGTGAAGACAGTGAATCAACAATTAAACTCACATATTAGCCCTGAATAAATGTTCTCGTATGTATCCATATTCTAGTGATTGACAGGTTGACAAGTAGAGGTTTTAGACAGGGGAAGTGGGCCGGGCTGCGGTGCGATAGCTGCATCTCCCACAGAGCCAAACTCATTTAGGAAAGCACGGATGCTATCATAGCAGCCTGTGACCAGTCTGCATGTTCACATTCAACACACTCAAGTGTTCTGTAATGTCTACTGAAAAAGGAAGAAGATAAGCCAGCCTGGCTCATTCAACTCCGCCACTAGTTTTCCTTTCTGCTCCATGAATTGTCCAATCTCCATGTGTAATGTGAAGTATTTGAGCACTGCTCCTATACAGGCTCAACCAGCAGACCTCAGTGTGGTAGGGTGGGCTGTGCATAATGTTGTTGCCATGCTAAAAGAGTATCAAATTGCCAATGGTAGATTATATTTAATGATTGGATAACACTCATAATGTCCTCCTATGACAAATTGAAAATTATGCATAAAATTTGTATCATTTTAGTTTATTTTTCTTTATACAAATAAGTAGAGAATTCAATTTTCAGCTTGCTTCAAGAAAATCATTCTGTGGAGACAGTTTTGTTACTAACTGACTCTTTATAGGATTTTTATTGACTTTAATCATTTCAATTATTGGAATACTTTATTTCATAATCTAATATTTCTACTAACTAGAAAACATTATAAATAAACTCTTTCATTGGACAGGTGACATCTCACTCCAGAAGGAAGCGACGGTAATAGCATATCTGATTGGCTGAGACATTAATTATGCACTTGGCTTCCCTTGACCGTCTCCGTGTCCCCCTCGGTCCCGACTCTCCGCTGAGTGCTCATTAGTGAAATGGATTACTAATGGATTATTAATCTAAGAGGAGGGAGTCCGCGGCGACCCAGCTCTGAACACCTGGAAAGCAAACAGTAAATAGCAGTTTACACACACACACACACACACACACACACACACACACACACACACACACACACACACACACACACACACACACACACACACACACACACACAGAAATACAGTGCATGAACACAAACATACCCCCATCAGCATATTCCAACACAAACACACACACACACACACACACACACATGCGTACACGCTTGCTGGGTGTTAGTTACAAGCCTTTTAGGACAAAAATAGCATGACCATTTGATTTATTGTTGGCCCAGTAAATATAACGGATATATCTAATTAGCCGTAATTAATTGTTGCACCATCTTTGTTTCTCTAGGTTTTGGCCTCCAAATATACGGCCTCTGCTATGTCCTCTCCTCTTATCCTTACCACCGGCAGATTTCCATCGCAAACAAATGGCGCCGCACGGCGAACCACACACAAGACATAACATATATCTTTTTTCTGTAGCCGAGGCACCATTACGTTTGCTTTTGTCACCTAATTATTCCTCAGGAGAGGCAATTAGCCACCACGCAGCAGCTAAGGCTGCATGATTTGAAACACATGTACATACATGCATATGCAGGTACACGCAATCGTGTGTGTGTGTGTGTGTGTGTGTGTGTGTGTGTGTGTGTGTGTGTGTGTGTGTGTGTGTGTGTGTGTGTGTGTGTGTGTGTGTGTGTGTGTGTGAATGTACTTAAGGCATTCGCATGTGAATACACACATACTGTACATGGCATCCACACACGTTTCAAAGAAGTAACACACACATCCACACAGCAGGCATAATCACTCAGGAGCTCGGGTCCAGGGAGAGCACAGTGCACATTGTAGATAAAAGAATCTCGGAAACAAACCAAGCAGTTTATATTTAGGGAGTTAATTTAATCAGATAAATGTTTTTACTTTATATGCGGGAGAAAAAAAAACATAAATATAAATCTATGTACATATTCTCCATATCAAAGACAGACTTCAAAAGAAAAGAAGTGCTGTGCTTTCAACAGCCTTAGTGTGTCCATTTGGGGTTTGTTCTTTTAAAAATAATCTCTGGCCTAAGCAAATGTATCACAAAGGAAAGTGTTAGAAAAAGACATAAGAAAGTGCTTCATCTTGTAAAATCTGCCTAGTACTTATTAGAAAAGTTTGCAGTTCCAAATGAGTTGCTCTGAGAGACAATGGACCAAAAGACCAATGGCACCTTATTTGTGTTCTGCCCTAAATATGTCACGTCGTTGTCAGTTGACTCACAACTGGCCTGGGCTTGGCGTAAACACTCACAGCTTATCAAATCTCTCAGCTACTTGCTGGGATGTCACTTCTTATCAGACACCAATTACAACTTCCAAATGGGACCAAAACTGCTTAAGTCTAAGTTTGACTGTGTTCTTCATTAAAAATGAAACAAGCTCTGACAGGCTCGTTGGTAATAAGTCTTAAATATACCTCAGAGGATCTTGCTTTCCCAGACTCTGTTATTCCCAAATAGCATTGTTTTGTCCCATTTAAGCAGCATTTTAATTATTTAATTTTAAAGGAATTTATGATTTAGCACACATTACGTACATGACATTTATTTCCTAAATGATCTTATTACTGAGAAATGGCTCAATCTTCTGCTTCTTCTTTTTCCAATTGTTACTGTCTTGGGAGCTGATTAATTCAGTTGGCTTCTCCATGTCTAGTAGAGATACACGTTTAGAAAGATATGAGGGAAGTCTACGGCTCTCCATTTTCCTCTGATTGCTTACAAAGGTCTCCCTCTCGCTGCCGCTATCCTGGCCAAGATACGTGGCCAAGATAATTTGGCGCTCACACACAACTACGTACAAGCACATAGCCATACACACTGGTGCATCACGGGGGTGCATGCCGACTGCCTCCTGGTACACTTAATTTGGCTTAACACACACGGACAAATACATGCAGCCACCCCTACACTCCACACACAATGTTGATTATTAGGGCCCAGTGTTTTAGGAATGCAAGGGAGAGCAGATAAAGAATTTGAATTCCTGGCAGGACTATCAGTAAAGGTTATTAAGCCGTTGTTGATGCATCCATTTGTCGTGGCTGTATCCAGCAGTGTGACATTTATCAAGTATGTCCAGCTAAATGTCACAGAGAGAGGTAGCTCGCTGTCCTGTCCCTAATTAGGACCCTGAAAGTCATACTGAAAGTCCCTCTCATCCACTCTTCTACTTCGGGACAACATTGATTTCTTTCTCTTTCCCTTTCTCATTCTTGCCTCTATTTTCTGCACCACCCCCCCTCTTCTTTTCTCTCTGGCATAGCAGGGAGTGCATGTTAAGCAAACTTTGGGGTTTAACAATTGATTCTGAGATGGGGATAAAGCGCAGACAAATGGGGAGGGATGTACGCCATCCGTCACAGACACAGGACTCATTGTTTGCAGATTTTAACCTATGGGAGAGCTAGCTTCTTTCCCAGTGGGCTCCACAAATCATAGGCAGGCAGGGGAGTGCAGTACAGTAGGCAGGCCTGGCCTGGGAATAGCCTGAAAGCAGGACGGAGCCTCAGCTGTAGTGAACAAAATGCCTAGCTTGTACTACTCGCTCCCTCTCCCCACTCACCAGCCCCAGTTTTACTGGCCAGACATAGAAACTGATTTGAGGGTGAGGGTTATGAAAAGCATAAAAAAGAAAATGATTAAGAAGTTTATTTTTAAAAGAATATATTTTCAACTTTTTACGTACGTCTACATTTTTGTCAGTCCAGTACAATAACTTTTGAAAACACATTTCCGTTGCTATGAGTGTAACAGTTTGTGAGTATGCGTGCCTGGTGTAGTTAAATAAACAATATATACAGTACATGGGTAAATATGTACTACCTGAAGATTTGAATGTCAAATCATGTGGGTATATTCCACAGTTACTGTCATTTTATTACAAAATCCCCTTATTTCCTCCACTGCAGCACAGCGAGAAAAATGCATTTTTACACACTGCAAGGACTGGGAATTTTGTCCTGCATCTTTTACCATGATAACATGTCCAGAAGGGATCTTTTCAGGGTCAATATACACAAGATTGTTTTCATGAAAAGTAACATGATGTCTCTCAAATGTCCTTGCTTCACACATTTAAACACAAGAAGCACCCCAAAAGCAAAAAGCAACATATCGATAAATCACTCTTTTAGTGAATTACATAAATATGTGGAAAGCATATTTCCACATATTTGCTGGAAGATTTGAGGGAAGATATATGTTCTATTAGATGATATTTAACTCAGTTTCTCCACACTAGAATATAAAGGCTTAAGTAAAGGTTAAGTTTCACTCTCACATTAGAAATACTTAATAATTGCCTTTTGGTTTATATATTAAGCCATTCATGTTACTACAAAGTTATTGAGAAAGTAAAGTTTTTACTGTTGTTAGTTTGACAGGTAGGTGCAGTGGAGAAGGCGCTTCTGATCTGGGAATAGTCCACTGAAAACAGGACGAAGCCTCAGCTGTGGAGAACAAAGTGCCAAGCTTGTACTACACCCTTTACTACTCACCGGCCCCATTTCCTCTAGACCATGTTTTACTGTGAAGGTGAGGGGAAAAAAAGAAAATGCAGTCGTCCACTGAGCAGAACAGTGTTTGAATCAAGTGTTGTGGGGTTCAGATGTTCTGGTTGGCAAACACCTGAACTGTGAGTGTTTACATCTTCCATGACCCTCCTGTGGAGGCCGGGTAGTGAAAAGATCATTATGAGTATTAACTGTGTGCATGCATTACTTATCAGAAACATAAAGAAGCTCCCACTTGAAATGTTTTCTCATTACTGAAGAGCAAATCTATAAAAGGAAATGTCCCCATATGACAAGTCAGAGAGGGAAATCACTATATATTAATTTAAAACAATAGGTCACATTTTCACTTACTCATTAGGGAAAGTAAAACTTTGTTTGATTCATTCCCTTCTTAGTTAATTATAAAATGACAGCATACAATAGCATTTAAAATCCTGATATTATAATGAGAACATAAGTCCAGTGGCATAATGTGTTGCTTTAATTGCCCTTTGTTTGTAACAGGTGTGGTAAAGTTGGCAGCTGAGATCATTTAACATGCTACTTTTATAGTTAAAAATAGAAATAGAACATGTGCTTCAACATGAAAATTCACACCACAGTTCAAACAGTGCTGAACAGAAATGTGCTATTTAAGGTCTAAAGCTGGCAGATTGCAGAAATCAATTTGAACAATTTGGCAATGTTAAATCCTTGTTTTGTGTACTACAGGAGTCACTGCCAAAAATAATATATTTACCAGCAGTTATTTACTTAATATTTGTATTTTTAAAATATGCATGAATATAAACTGCAGTAATTCATATTTCTGGAATACCTTTTTAATTAACAGTGGAAAAAGTACTTAAATCCTGTACTTGCGTAACAGTGGCAATATCAAAGAAAGTACAGAAAAATATCATGTGCGCAAATTCAAATCAATTAATTAAATGATATCTTCAACACATAATACAATGTGGAACCATCCAAAAAATATTTTGGGGGACTTTGAGGGCTCTAAATAAGCAGTATTTTAAAGTAGCTGGTCGACGTTGAGCTAATTTGAACTATTCTACATACTTTTAAGTAATTTTATCTAATTAAACCTTCTCAGGCGTGTGATGGACTGGCAACCCGTCCAAGGTGTATCCAACCTCTCGCCCAATGTCAGCTGGGATTGGCTCCAGCCCCCCAGCTACTCTCTAGAGGATAAGCAAAATGAATGAATGAATAAACCTTTTCAGGACCTTACAAGTGTGCATAAACTGGGCTTTATCAATATATCTTTCACTCTTCAGTCATTTTGTTCATGGACAACTTAAAATGTGAACATTCTCACATAGAATTTGGAGGTTTCATGTTAATCCCAGCATAGAATAATTTCACTAGTATCTAGTCAATGTACTTTAGATTAATAAAAAGTATATCACCCCCTCTGATATGTGGTGGAGTAGAGGAATAAAGTAGTATAAAATGGAAACACTGAAGTACAAGTACCTCAATATTGCACTTCAGCACAATACTTGAGTAAATGTGCTTAGTTATTTTCTATGACTTATTTTATAATTTTTTTCAGCAGTTATAGCATTTTTCAGTCTGTTTCTCTGTTATGGACAGATTTATGTGTAATGAATAAGTTCATGGAGAAATGTCACTCACTTAACTGCTTGATGAACTTGGCACTGAGTCAATTTCTAGATAGTTTTTTGCTACATTTAATTACTTTGAATGCAATTGGCACAATAAAGACTTGTGTGCCTTCCACAAACATTTCAACGTGTTTTCATGTCCTGATCTTACTTACAACTGCAAGCAAATGACACAGGTCACCTTCTTTTGTAGAGTAGCTTGAAAAACGAGGCTTCTGGTTGAAACTTAAATAGGTTATCATGTGCCTCTCTGTATTTTGCTTTGATAGGATATTGTTCAAACCTCCGTCCGAACCTCTACTTGAATTCCTGATGTTTGTTTTGGCTTTGAAGGCTTTGAAGATAGGCCAGTAGTGTAGAACCCTGCCCAGAAGAAAAAAAGAAACCCCTTGAAAAATCCCACAGGGATATCAAGTGTGGTCCTGAAACATAGAATATGCTACCATTGGCTTCTGAGTCGGTCTGCATTTAGATGAAAACACAGCGCGGTCACAAACAATACATCTGATGTCTTTTTGAAAAAAAGAAAAAAGAAGATCGAACCATGATTCACCATCAGTCTTTTAGGTGAAGGCTACTTTCTACATGCTGGGATTGGATTCATTTTTATAGGAGGACTCTGTGGGGCTGAGGAAAAGGAACAGAAGCACATATAGGGTTCTTAATGGGGGAGGATGTTGCATTAATGTATAGTGTGCTAACCCAGTGGTGAGTATCACGAGACCTCCTACCTGCATGGAGACAGAGCCAAAAACAGAGCCAAGGACTCTAGGGGGGAACGGCTCTGAAGCCTGAGATTGATGATAGTTAGGGTGTGCGTGTGCGTGAGTGTGTGTGGACTCCAGGAACTTATTATATATATTCTTATATGTCTGTTTATGTGTGTTAGATGTGTATGTTTACAGGCAACGTGCATGAATCAGTGATGAGGGTCTTATAAATGTGTATTCCTATGTGAATTTATCCGTGCAGGTATGTGTCTATGTGATACGTGTGGTAAAAGCTTGCATGGACATACACACTTTCAACAAATCTGTGTATGAATGTGTGCTCCATTCCCCTGATCCTACACCTCCTTTCTGTTTTTTGTCATTTAATTTCCCCTTGCTCGTTACCTCGGGATCCCCAATGATTCCCCCTGGTTCCTCAGCTGGCCCCTGGCCTCTAGGTTCCCTAACTGAATCCTGTATTGTTCAGTCTCAGAGCGGTCTAGGGGCCCAACTGGTGTAACGTAAATAATTCATTGAATTCCTATGCTTTGGCAGAAAGGTGATAATGCCTTTCTGGGTCTGTCTCATCCCCAAGGAGCAAGGCAGCCCAGCGCTGAGAGTATCAACCAACGGCGGCATGTGAAGGAAGTTTGCATAACCTCTTGATAAGCACATACAAAACACATGCACCGTAGTATGTGTGTTCATGCCTGTGTATGCCTGCATCCCACGCATTCACTGTATACCAGTAAAGATTACAGTGTTAGAAATGTTGTAATCATAGCAAGGTAAACAAGATATTAATAACAAAGAAAGTTGTTCATATCTATCATAGAAAATAAGTACAGTACACAGTATAATCACTTTTAATAAAAATATATGTAACTATATTATTTTTACTGTATGATCCTTATCCATATTCCCTGTAGAGAATATTTATCTTGTGGTGAAATAGAAGAAACTTTACTCATGATAGTCTAACAGTCTACAGTCATGCCAGCAGCTAGAGGCTGTAGGCTATTAGCACAGCTGTGCTTTGTGTTAAGTGCTAACTTCAGCATGCTTACACACTCACAATCAAATGGTGATTAATGTTCACCATCTGAGTTAAGCATGTTCACTTGTTAATATTTGCTTATTAGCACTAAACACAAAGTACTACTGAGGTTGAGTCCCTCCAATAGTTGTTGAGATATTTCAGTCAGGGCCTAAGCGGTGTACATGCTGATGCAGACTTTTCTAGAGTCATAACACAAGCACTGCTAGCATGGCTAGAAACAAAACAGCCATGTACAAAACAACCATGTAAAACATTTTTTAGCTAGTAGTTAGCTACTTATAGCTGAAAATATGTCTAAATGTTTTTTTAGTGGTAGTATTTCTTATTTTTTTACATAGTGGTAAGTTTTATATTAATTTTTAAATCCAGGTTAAAAACACTTCTTTTCTCCTCTGCTTATGATTGAGCTCTTTCAAAGCACTTTAAATTTTAATCTTTCATTTGCACTCTATGTCCTTTTAATGATTTTAAAGCAAATCATTATTTTATGCTGCAATCTTATTTTTCTATGTTTCTGTACTTTGTTTTTATTATTAGTGTGTGTGTGTGTGTGTGTGTGTGTGTGTGTGTGTGTGGGGTGGGGGGGGGGGTGGGGTATGTATGTGTTGGATGATTGGGTTTTATTTTTATTTCTCAAATTCCATGTTTTTCAATTTTTCTGTTAAATGTTTCTTTTATGTAAAGCACATTGAGTTGCCACTGTGTATGAAATGCGCTATATAAATAAAACTGCCTTGCCTTGCCTTGCCTTGCCTTGCCTTGCCTAGAATAACCATTCTTGACAAGCTAGCTTTCATTGGTTTATAAAGCCTTTCAATGCTTTAAGGCTGTAGCTTAGGTCTGGGTGTGCGTATGTATGTATGTATGTATGTATGTATGTATGTATGTGTGTACAATTAACAATGAATTCCCAGTTACCAAGACTTACAACAACATCATCCTGTATCTGTATTTCAATCTCGTCTATTTCAATATTTCCTTTTGGGATCCCATTTGGATTATGAAGTCAGAGGTTTGGATAAATGGGCATATTACTGCATATCGAAATAAAATAATGGTTTTACTTCTCTTCAGTTGAAAGATGCAGATCTCTGTGTAGCGATGACAAACATTTTACATCTGCAAAATTAAGCCTGTTTAAAGACTGTGTAAATCTATCCTATCCACACCCTAGTTTGACACACAGGATTAGAATCTGTTCATGTTGAAAGAAGATATTTCACTGTTTAAGAAAATATACTTAATGTCAAAGAACAACACATTTCATGTACAGGCATATATAAATATAGACACACAAAGGCATGATAACAACCTCAAAAATACAAGAGCAAAGTGGAAAAAAAAGAAAAAATACAAGGAGGTTATGGGGCTACATTAGTTTGTGAGGTTGCATATACATTTTTCTCAAAAGCCCTCTTTATGACATCCACTTTGAAGTATTAAGGGTAATGTTAGCGGCTATGCTTGCCTTTTTTTTATGTTAACACAACACAAGCCAACATTAGCTGTGATAACTTTATATTTCCCAAACACGTTGGTTAATCCACATCCTAATAGCTGTTTCTATTGTAAAATGATATGGTTTCAAAAAGCGAACAAGCATGTAAGCTACGAAGCCAAAGAGGCTCATGCTAAATAAGAGTCTTATCTTTAAAGGACCAGTATTTAGGATTTAATGGCATCTAGCAATGAGGTGGCAGATTGCAAACCCCCTACGGTGGCTGTGAAAGTCGCAAAAAAATGCTAAATGCCCTCTCTAGAACCAGTGTTCATTTTGTCCGTTCTGGGCTACTGTAAAAACATGGTGGTGCAACATGGTAGGCTCTGTGGAAGAGAACCCTCGCCCTGTGTAGATAAAACACAATGATTCTTATTTTCAGATGATTATACGCTAATGAAATATAATATTCCATTTCTGCCAAGTCTGTTCTGCTAGATGCCACTAAATTCTACACACCACACACATTTAAGACCTACCTGCACTCTGTTATACGACATGTTTCTTTATTTCCATATCTTCTTCATGGTTCTTCATGAGGAAGTTGATTGTTTGTCTGGGATCTGTTAGCTTTAGCCTGAGTCTCTTATAATGATACCAGTTTCTAACTTTTGACTTGTACTATATGTAGCCAGCTTTTAAGGCCCCTTTTTAAAAAGAGTTCATGAAATATTAAAAAACCAGGAGAAAGCATCAACAGACTAACTCACGGAGTTAATGTTAGTTTCATTAGCTAGCAAATGGTCACTGGCTAGAAATGAGTGGCCTCTTTTAGAATATCAAGGACGTAGTGATTCATTTTGAGTGATAAAGATGAAGGTGCCCTACTATCATTGTGCTTGGTAAATTTGCTTTGAAAATTTGAGGGTTTTTAAGTTAATGAAGGTTAAAACTTTAGAGATAATGTTACTTTCTGCCTTATTAAAAAAAGAAAGACAAGACAAATTGAAAGAACAAGTCCATGCACAATTTTAAATGTTGATGAAGATAAAAGATAAAAACCATTTATCTGTCTGCCAGAGGGATGGTGATCAGTATAACAAAGTTTCCTCTATTCTCGTCTTTGCTCACATGAAAGATTTTTCTGCATGTAAGCGAACTACATACTGACCGTACATCCTTTGTGTTAGCAGTGAAATAAATGTGCACATGCTTACATGGGTATATGCACATGCACACGCAGGCAGACTGCCTTCATCAGTAGCCTCTGATGAATGAAGCATGGCATCAAAGATGACAGAAGGTGGAGTCCCACCACAGCTTTTTTTTTGTATTTTAACCTAATCATTGTTTTCCAAGTGTTTGATCCTGAAGGCGGGTGTGTTTCTTTTCCATTCAGATATGAAGCTCAGCAGGGAGTCTGTGTTAATAGAGCAAGATAAAGAGACAGCAAGGGAAAGGGAGCGATGGAGACAAAGATTGGTGTTGATATGAAAGGAACAAGATGCGACTCAACCCAAATAGCACTGATCAATCAGCTCCTAGAGAGATGCATGCTGGGAACATGGCGGTGCACTTGCTTGTACCACATCTTTGCTTCACTCGCTTCAATAGGCATGCGAAAGCTCAGTCGCAACTTCTCCTTTTAGTTTTCTTTCTCTATTCTTTCGCTCAATCTGTCTCTTTTTTTTTTCTCCCGTCCAGAAGCTTCCTAATCCTCTCTTTGCAAATTCACCCTCCAGTTTTTTCATTGGTTATTAAAAGCTGTCAGGCTGAGGCTGGCCTTCACTCCATCATCCCCAGGAGTTCCCACATTTGGTGCAGTCCTGAGGAGAGTCGGCATAACACACACCATCTATTAAGCACAAAGTATGTGGGGGAATTCTGCAGAATATTCACTCAGTCTCACTCGGTGCCTTTTATAAATTATCATATTACTAAAGAGGCACATTTGCTATGTATGGTTTGTTGCCTGGGAGCTCGTTCTTAATAGTCCTCTATAAAGCAGGAGGGGGGCTTTGGACTCTGATGTATGCTGGCCAGAGCCCACTGTCAGCGGTGGGCCCGGCTATCATTTATCAGATTTTTTAAGAGATCTCCAGATGGGGAATATTAACAAGCATATTTGGCGGAGCTAAAGTCTATAAGAATCTTAGCTGCGTACTTTGCTGACACTATACAGAGTGGCAGGGCGGGGGGGGGGGGTCTGGGATTGGTATTCAAGATCTTGAGTGGATGAGTGGAGAAAATATCCACACAATATGCCTCAGTCAATTAGCGTGTGCCATGTTGCCGCGCCGCATTCATACATCATCTGAGAGGGTTTAAATCGAAAAACTGACATTGCCAAAGTGATGACATTTTCAAGCAGCTCAAAATGCATTCCCACTTACAATGTCCCCCAGAATAAATCCTCTGCATTGTCAAGATATAAGGCAACTCCATTACTGTATTATTCTAACAGATTACTTTTTTTTTGCTTTGTTTGTCATGATAGTTATTTTCAGCGAGCGCTACAGTATATAATACCACATAGAGAGTTAGCACCATTCTCAAAGTATAGTTTTACAGTTAAATACTGTAAATACTCTACCACACAGCCTCAAAACTCCTATTCTACTGCGACATGGTGCTGTAAATATGTGAATACTATGACTCATATCCAAAATTTAACATCTTTTCTCATAAAATGATAGAATGCTTGAATGACAGAAGCCTTTTTAACCAGTCGCATCAGCTAGTAATGACGGGCGCCAGTGCAAGATTTTTAACAGATCCCACTCCCTTGGAGACGCACACACAATCACACAACACACAATATGCACAAACTATTAAAGGCAGCTTTTATAGGTCAGACTTTCGAATCACAATTTCTTACTGCAGTATTTAAAATGTATTCAATTCATTTATTAAACTCCTAATCGGTCTAGAAAGATTATGAGGCAATGTTCCAGCTGTAGAGAACTTTAAAATGATTGGAATATTATAAGAATACTATAGAGAGAAGAGTCTTTCTCCATAGGGCTGAAGACAAAACACAAGCACTTTGAAAGTACTATGACGTAATCTGTCTTTACCTTTACTAAGTTTAACCATGCAACAAGGAAATTTTAACTGTGACAGCCAAGAATGTGAAAGTTTGCCATGCTAAAATAGCCTACACACCAACAGTATATACATATGTGGAGATTGGAAATGTAACAGTTGTAGATGCAACAAACAACATAACAGAAAACTAAATATTAGGGAATTGAATTTCTTCATCTGCAATAATTTCCATGCTGCAGCGGTCAGGATCTCAACATGTTTGCCTTCATTCTTTTTCAAGGAAACACCACAATGCCATTTAAAATTGGTGTGCACAGTCCACTTCAGGTGTCTGGCCGGGTGTCATTGAACACAAATGTTTGGCAAGCTCATGTCTGCTCAGACAACAATGGGCTCAGCTCAAATTAAAAAGAGAACACTGGTGAGGCAGCGTGTTACGGTCGCTGTGGCTCCCACAACTGTAGGAATCTGTTCTGGATTTATTGGTTTCAATTTCACACCTCTTCTCTTTTAATGCCCGCTGTTTCGCTCCGCTCCTCCTCTCCTCCTCTCCTCTGCGTGTTCCTCTCGGCTTCTCCTCAAGCTGCTGCTGAGCTGCACTCCTCAAAACTATTCTCTCTCTATCCCTGCTGGTTTTTGACTCATTTTCTCCCCCTTGACTACTCTTCTTACAGTTATCCCTTTCATTTGTCTTTTTTTCCTCCTTCCATAAGTACTTGTCAATGGTTTTTCCACTCATCTGTAGTGGTCTTGGTTCTTTCTGCTCATTATTCCCATCAGTAAGGCAGTTTTAATTCATGCCATATTTTACACAACATTTTGTACCTTTGATTTTTATTGCACCAATGCAAAAAAAAAGAAGCTGTGAAAGCACTGCACTACAACAACTTTAGTTATAGGGTTAGGGACTGTATGAAAATTATTTGGGGAGGGGTTCAAGAAAAGGTGAAGGTTTATTATTATTTCTTTTAGATCAAAGGAAGGAAGTCTGACTTATTTAGGAGAGCAGAGGAGGATTTTATATTTTTTATCATCCGTGATTTGTATTTTATTTCTGCCTCTGCTTGGAAAATGTATTGTATTTAAAAAATAATAATGATTAGATGAAGGAGATAGCATTTGCATGCACCACAACACATAAAGGTGCTGGATCAGGGTTTTATTTTTTCTCATCAAAATCAACTGCTACATCCAAAATGTCAGTTTAAAAAAAACATCACTAATGGTTCAACATCTCTCCAGGGAGCGTGCCATTGTTTCATTAACTTATTTTTATACAGTGTATGACAGAAAGCAATACAACAAATTTAACTTGTGACATAGTATTAGTTTATTATCCTGTTTTGATATGTAATTGATTCAACAGAGTTTTTCACCATTTTGTTATATTTGGCATAATATATTATTCTGAGATTTTGGGGGAAGGGTGCTGCAGATTTTTATCTGGGTCAAGCTCCATTGAAAATAGTAATAACTGTAGGGAAGGCCTTGCTTTTTTATAAAACAAATATAAGATTCAGCCCCTGTCTCCACTGCATTAATTTTCATACAGTCCCCAAGGCAGTAAAAATGCATTAAATGTTAGCACAAGGTTTTAGCTCATGGTTAAACATGGTTAAACTAAACAAAAATACATTTGCTCCAAATAAAAATTTCACTCACAATTCCAAACTTTGTCACATATTAGAAAATGAATGTAGGTCATCCAAATTAATACAAATGTATCCACCCTCATTTGCTTTCAACTTCATTATTTCAATGTCAAACTACCACCTGTTTCAGTCATAAACAGGTGGTACAGACGATACCTTCTGGTTAATTTGAACATTATAATATCACACATTCATTTATTTGAGTCTATAATTAAGGATTTCGAGCTGCATTTTCTCCTGTTGCAGTCGTGTCCTCCCTTTCTCCTCTCTTCTCATCGCCTGGGCTTTTAGCTGCCCTTCCTCTGTGGCGTTGTCTGCTGTCCCACCGCAGCGGCAAAATGACCCGCAGGCTGTGAATTTAAACGAGGCTGAGAGCTGGGCAGGCCTGGGCCGCACCCGGCCATATGGCTCTGTCTCTGATAGAGGGATGAGGGGGTTAGGAAAGAGAGAAGAAGAAGGGATGGGGCAAGGATGAAGGGGTAGGACGGAGCAGGGGAGAGGATGAGGAAAGCTTACTTGGCAAAACGATAGAGAACAATAGCGAGGCTACAACTGAGAACGACTGAAGTGGCTGACAAAACATGAGAGCGTAAACGTGGCTCTCTCACCTGGAAGAGACAGGAAGAGGTACACAGAGGTGTACGGTGAGGAGCAAATTACCCAGCATTAATCTGGAGATAACAGCGAAGAGGATGGAGGGCGAAGGAGGGAGGGAAGGGAGGTCGCAGGTGCAGACAAAGCGCCAGCTCACATGGCAGAAGAATGGGGGACTCAAAATAATAACGGATAGAAGAGAGGGATAAAAAGAGAAAGAATAGAGAAAGGAATCGATGCCAGCTCACTGGGTTAAAAAATAAAAAGTATAGAGGGTGAGAATAGAATCTGGAGAAGGAAGATATATGCTGAAAAAAGTAGAACCTTGACTCAACTTAAAAATAAGAAGTAGATAATGATTCACACTTAATAAGTAGAATCAATATAAATCCAATTAGTTACATTTGCTGAACTTTTTAATTAATGCCTGTTCATTTGAACATCTTGTGTAAAATCATTCTATTAAACTATAATTTTACATTTATTTCCATAAGAATTTTTTTAGTATTTGTCGTTTATTACCAACTTTATATAATCCAAATAAAAATCACACTTTGGTCAAAATCCAAAACTATAAATCTTAGATTACAATAAAATGGTAAATCATTTTATGATGTTGGATGATGGCTGTTGGGTTTACTAAATATAATGTACATTGAATGAAAAACAGCATTGTTAAGAGACGGGGTGGAGAGGGGAAGAGAAAAAAAGACCTCAAGGAGGTTCAAGTTGTAAAGTTTAAGAGTGGACAGAGGAGAATAGTAGAAAAAGCTCATTTTTAGAGGAAAAGAACAAGTAGACAATACTACAGAGGAAAGGATACGTAGAGGAAAGAGGGCCAGATGGAAGGAAGGAGGGAGGGAGGGAGGGAGGGAGGGAGGAGGAAGGAGAATATAAGAGAGGACAGGGAGGAAGGCGGGAGACAAGACATACTGGCCTGGTGCGGGGGCCGGCTGTGGAGGCTGGGTGTCGTGCTAGTCTCTGCGGGCCCAAGGGTGCAGACGGACAGAGGGAGGGAGGGGAGATGAGGAAACAGAGATCAATTCTGTTAGAACTGGGTTCATACCCCCGGGGCCACAGAACTGGGCTGGCCCGCGGAGAGAGTCAGAGTAGGAGAGAATGGAGGAGAAAAAGCAGTGGTGCTATTTATATCGTTTTATTCTGGACTTAAATGTTACACAGGAAGAGAAAAGAGGATATATGTGAGCGGGAATTTGCCAAGACATAAGCTACTTCTGCACATGTTTGAACATCTGTGCATGCAGAAGTAACGGAAATGTATATTTGCATGCATAAATCTGTCAATATAGGGTTGTTTACTCTAGAAGGACACACAAGAGGAGCTAACCATCCTTTTGTCATTGCAGGGGAGAGTCAAACATCCGTGAGAGCAACAGAAGCAAGACGGAGACAAAGACGGAGAGAAGGAGTGAAGTAACCCCGCCTTGTCCCCAGCACCGGGGGAAATCTCCAACTCCAAGGTTAATTAAGCACTGGAAATGAGATCAAGAAGCTTTCCCTTTCCGACTCATTAACCAATTACAACGCTTCTTCAAAACAGTTCAGCACTCATCTCAGAGTGCAGAATAATTGTCTGCCAATGCAGATCAAAAGTCAAATCACGCGATAGACCAGGACTAGCTTCAGCAACAGCCACGGGCGCGTGTGAATGTCCAAACAACAAGCTCAAATTAGAGCATGCTACAAATGATATGTCATTATTGTAAAAAGTACATGCTTTCACATGAGTACCATTCCTGAGTCAAGTGGGATTATTAGCAATGCAGCGAATAATTCCATTTTCAGATAAAAATTCAATAATTCCAGAAATGGCACAGGATGTGGTGAGGTGAAAGTTATTTCAGTAAAAAAGAATCAATTCCACTCGAAGGCACTGGCAGCAGCCTGGAAGACTGCAAACCTTGTATGATCCAAGATCTCTCTGGCCAGAGAGTTTTCTTCCAAAAGACCTTTTCTAAGATGCTCTTCCAGTGTAATCTTGGGCAGGTAATTTTTAGTTTATTTTTGTTGTTTGTAAAATTCATCCTTTTGTATTTTTGACCCAAAATGAGCACTGATCTAATACATCAATCTCAGCCATTTCACTTCAAATTACTAAATATTACAAAGCCTAAAATCCATTCTCAATGTGGTAGCAAATACCAGGATTTGAATAATTCCCCTCTTTGTATGAATTTATAACAACCAACAATTGGAATTACAAATGGCATGATCCAATCAAAGTACAAGCAGAAAGCACGGAGGGGATTTGAGTCATATCAAGACTTCACACGAAATTTGATAGCAAGACCTTTTAATGAATAGCAGTTTAGCTTTTTGTAGTTCCATAGAAAGGTCCAGGGACACACCATATATCACCACGGTAATTCAAGGCCCATGTCAGCAGCTTTTGACCTCAAATCAGTAGTTCTATCAGTTGCACAGCCACAGGGTTTATACTGTACCACTGACAAGGTCTCTGCAAGAAATTCTTTCATAAAAGGTGCATAGATCAAGGCTTTCAAGTCTGAACATCACTGCAGTGTGCAGACATGTAACACATACTGAGCATGGTCTGCACTGTAGAAGGAAAAAGGATGAGAGGAATGCTTAATCATATAAATCTATGCTTAGTCATGATTAGTGTTACGCTTCAATAAAAGAAAGTGCTGCTGGCGTAAATAAGTACCCTGATTGATTCCCTTAAACAGAGTGTGCATGTAAAACAGCACTTACAGTTACTTTTCGCTAACTTTCAACATTTGTCCATCACTTAAAGTTAACTATTTCATACATTAGCAATCTAGTTCATCCATTTATCATTTATTTTAACTAACTAACTACTGTATTTTCAAACATGTATCTGTTTTCAGGCATTACAGCTGACTCATATGTGTGTGATGGATATTTTTAATCATATTATAATGTTTTTTCTATATTAGTTATATAGCTATATCACAGTCTTAGTTCTCCTTGGGCTACAAGTACCTCTCCATTTATTCTGTTGGAGTAGGTGGACATTTCATTTTAAAATTAAACCATGCTTGCTGAGCTACTGCAGCATTTTGGCTCCATCCACAATGCTTAGAAGAAAAAAAACATTTATGTACTTTATCACACTGTCAGAAATGACAATGGATGGCTTGGTAACTACTTGGCTACTCAGATTTTTGTGTTAGAATGAACTAATTTTGTTTGCACTGTATAACACTTAAGAAACCTCCCTGTAGTATTAGTATGTGACATGTAGAATAAATGAAAGAAGGAAAAACTCACAATGACTTCTACTGTATAACCTCATTTAAAAATGAGGTTTGCCAAACATGATTTATAGATTCTAAATGTATGAGAATAGGGGGATGGATATTGTTATTCAGACTAAAAAAGCTATGTGTGAGTAAAACAGGATGTGGATTTGAATAAAAAGAGAGGAAGCAGTAAGGTAAAAGGGCAAAAGATGGACTAGATAAATGCACTGCCGTCTCTCTTACACACCTCTCTGCTGCTGTTCATTTGTCTCAATTAGTTAGTATCCATTCAGGTTGCACAGTCTGTAAATTCATCCCACCCAGCCATCTATTTACTTTACCTTTTCTATTTTTCCTCTGTCTTCCTCTTTCTTCATTGATTTAGTTTTAATTATCAAGTTGAGTGGCATTAATATCTTACATTACCAAAGCACAATCACAGAGAGAACAATGGAAATGAGAAAAAAAAGACTGGCTGATATTTTTGAGAAAAGATGCTTTTATGAGGAGGAAACTGTATCAGATATGATCACAGGGTTGTGGCTGAATAAATGTGACTAAATGTAGCATAAGAGAAGGCAGTCTGTCCCATTCTGCAGCTAAAATAACATTCACCTTAACCTTCAACGATAGTACAGTAAATGAAGTCATTTGACATAGTGATATTGATGCAGAAGAAACATATTGACACAGTTCACTACAAAAGGACTTATATGACAGCAGAACACCAAGTCCTCACATGAAGTGCATATGTTCCACTGATGCTTGCATTTCATTGTGAATTGTGACTATAAAATAATGTTATGCTGCGGTCATTCAGTAGTACACATAATGACTGCAGCATTAAACAATAAGCCACTTATTCTACTGAATAGGCAGCAGATTTTTCATCTGTCACAGGTTTGTTGTTGATGGTTTTAAATAGTGTGCCTGAGCCATCATACAAAAACGTTCTGCTACTCGTTCTCTCTCTCTCTCTCTCTCTCTCTCTCTCTCTCTCTCTCTCTCTCTCTCTCTCTCTCTCTCTCTCTCTCTCTCTCTCTCTCTCTCTCTCTCTCTCTCTTTCTATTTTTCTCTGTAATGAAAAACAGAAGCAGCAGCAGCTGGGTGGTCAACTATTGTCCTTCACATCCCAGTGACCAGCTCACACTGATCACTGTGCATTACTTTATCAAGGGCTGACGCTAGCGCACACACATACGGGCAAACTGGTACGTCTCCTATGCAGAGAGTATAGGCACAATGTAACAGCACTACAGACTATCAAAATCTAACCAAAACCCTCAATTATGTTCAATTATGTTTTATTTCATTCAATGCCAATGTTGCTGAAATTCTCTAGCTTCATAAAATATCAACATATTATGTGTAAGGTTATGGAAACATTGTGATTATGGCAAATTAATTATGGTCAAAGCTGCTATAATCAGTATTTTCATATGACTGTTATTTGTAATGTGGCACAGGTCGCTTGTTGACAAATCTACAGATAATTGTCATTAAAATCTGCTGTTGTACCTCAGGTCTACGGAGCATTTTAGCATCTTTCAGCTCACTGTTTTGGTTTTACAGCCTGTAACCTTAATGCTTTTAGTTCAGTATCAACTCTCTCATCTCCAGAAGCAGTGGGCAGCTGTTTCCAACAACAAAAACACTCCCTAAAACCTTCTAAAACATAGCTGTGTACCACCTTTGCCAGCACTGAATGGCAGGCAGACAAAGTTAGTGAGTCACTGTTTATGAAAAGGATGACAGTAAATTACAGGTCTGTGACAGCATTCAAACCTTGCTCTCCTACAAAAAAAAGGTAACAAATGCAACACATCCATTCACCAACACAACCTTCACATCCATTCACGTATAGATACAGAAAGGGTACATTGCTTCATGCGCTGACTACGATCGTTCGCATTGGACTTAAACTGTGAGGTGCATAATCGTCAAATATGGACAGAAAGATACAAACGGTCAGGTCAAATGTGCAAAGACACATGGATACATCTTTTCTTATTTACTTTCTGTGTAAGATTTTGTTCATAAATACACTCATCTCATCAGCTAGAATCAGCAGGTCGGCCAGCTAAGCAGATGAAATCTCTCCTCCGAGTCAATTTAAAGGCCTTGAATTCACTCTTATTCCACAAATGTCAAAGCACAAATAAACACAAATCGGAAAAATGAAACTGACAGCGGTGGAGGTTTATTTGAAGAAAATGCCCTCACTGACAGAGGCCTCTTTTCCTTCTTTTATCTCCTTGGAATTCTTAAATAAATATATTTTAAAATATGCCACTTTGCCAACTGTAGTTTTAATAAAAAAAATATGTGACTGACTTCAACAGGTGTCACCGTGTTTCATCTTTCTGGCCATCATATAATTGTAAATGAGATAAACATAATTGTCCCTCCAGGCCCACAGAGAAGCTGAATGTCTCTATTAGTGTCCTATGGGGAAAGGAGTGTGTTTATCTATAGGAGGGTGTTTCCCCCCTGCAGATTATTCACATTCCCCTCACCGCAATTCTCCCCTTGACACATCATTGTGGTCCCTGCAGCAAAGACCATTTTATTGTTTGTGTGTGTGTGTGTGTATGTGTGTGTGTGTGTGTGTGTGTGTGTGTGTGTGTGTGTGTGTGTGTGTGTGTGTGTGTGTGTGTGTGTGTGTGTGTGTGTGTGTGTGTGTGTGTGTGTTGTGCGACAGTAAAGTGTGATATTGGTCATAAATATTTCATGCCTCTCTGTCTGGGTGGTTCGCTACACATCGCTTTGTGTACATTTGTGTATGTCTGAAGAAACTGTGTTTGTGGTGTGAAACTGATGTCTTGGCTGCTTGTCGCACCATTTGAGTTTCAACCTGACCTTTCATGTCCCCATTGGACAAAACTCTCCAGGGATTAACCAATCAGGGAGCCCCCGCTGAGCAGAGATTAAATCAGCCTCCCTTAGCTGCCAAGTGATCAGAGAGGAGTCATCTGACACACATACACACACACATGATGCCATCAAGCTGTTCCAACCTACTGTGTGTCTTGTGTGAGTGTGTCAGAAAAAAGACAAAAGAGCCCTTTAAAGCCAAATGAAGTCAGACTGTCCACACTGCAGTGACTGATATATGTTTGTGGCATTGAGTATTGAAAATTGTACTCATACTTCAAAGCTGGCATCCAGTGATTTGTCAGATTCTGATGTTTTATTATGTTTAATTGTCTTTTTTTCAGATATTTTCTCATCTAAATCAATAAACCTTCCCAACTTAAAATAGTTTATGTACAGAAGATGTAGTTTGTTCTTATAATTAACACTGACATATGCTTTTCGTATATTCTGTTCATATTTTTACAATTGCTTTGGCTCAGTTTTTACAAAAAACTCTCAATTTTCCAAACTAGTAACTCAACATGCTATATTCCATTAGATACACGCTTAATTAAGCCTCCAAAACATCTGTATCACATTAAGTAGCATTATGTGATAATTTTATCAGAGCTTTACAACATTGTACAGTATGTGTTCAGCACTGAATTTCAATCATTGTTGCATTTAAAATAAAATGGTCATTATGGAATAATGCTGTCACATGGACAATAGAATCAGAACAGAGTCTGCAGTCATCATTTTATCAAACTATGCTTACAGCAACAAGAAAAAATGAGTAAGAGTAAAAATAACTTTTGAAAACTTGGAATACATTTTCCTAAAGGCTATACTTTAGTAGATATATGGTAAAACTGTAACACTGGAAAACCCTAACATTAAACCACACACTATTGCAACTGATACATGATGATGAAATCAAAACAGGCATGCTGAAATAACAGTACAGTAATGGGATTTAACAGTGGAGCGGTCAGGAGTTGCTAACTTAAACTGCCAACCGGTCATATTTACCTGTGCATGAGTTTGTGTAATCAACAACTGTGTTTTGGTCTTCTCGTTTTATAATCTTAAAGTATCTTTAAGAGCACTAATTGCTTTGCATGGCCGTCAGAATTATTCAGTCTAAAATTACCCTGAAAATTGTTAATAAAGGAAATATTTGCATATTTGGGTGGTGTGATATCATTATTAAATTACATTCATCATAACCCATTGTTTAAAGTAGTTTAAATACCCAAAATGGACAATAATGAGCCATAATAATAACAATAATAACCACTGCACTTATGGGTGATTTAATGACTCAAAGAAATTAACATGACAAAGTCAAGTGCACAGTTTCACCTAATCAATTAATGTAGGCATTTCAACAACATGTGAATAATAGGACATCACCAAGAAACTTGAAGTAACCATTAACGCTTTTTGTATTTCATAACATCATTAATAAAATATATATTTCTCTTTTGATGTTCCAGTGAATAATCAATTAGGTAAATTGTGAGGAGGCTAAATCATCTTCATTTGAACACATGTGATATGTGTCAAACACACTTTGAGCAGACATTCAGCACCTCGACTGAATTTTCCACAGACAGCTTTCCTGCATTTCAGGCACTTGGTGAAGATTTTTTGCAGGTCATTGTCCTCTGCTCTTTTTATCATTTAAAGCTGGAATGTGGGACTTTTGTATCCCGCTTCTAGCACTGGGAGCTATTACAAAAACACTGCCAACACATGTTTGTGTCAAGGGCTCCACCGTGGCCTACTCCCTACAGTTAATGCTGTAAAACAGTGGATACATTGTTTTGACTGTCACACAAACACTGCAAAATGATCGAATTTGATCAATTCAGTTTGATAACATTTGGAAAGTCTAAAAGCTGCACGATTAAATTATTTCATCTTCACTTAAGTTAGCAGACTGGGCTGGTGAAGGTCTCTTAAGCATGCACAGTATGAATTCATCCAGCCAGAGCAGGAACGTCAAACCAAACACCAGATTATAAACTCTGTATACTGTGAAATACAGAGAGATTCATCTGGCAGTGATAGGATTAATCAGCATTGTGTGAACGCATTTGGCAAGGACTCAAATATAACAAATTTTCATTTATATGTAAAAGTTCTGCACTGCAGGTTTAATTATGATTTGACATAATTGTCAGATCATACACTCCAACACCGTTGCCTAGCAACTCTGGATGTTTAAACATAAACCACACAGAAATAAATGCATTTCATAAAATAATTCAATTTTACCTGGGGGTGGTTTTAAGTATAAATGCCCATATTTTTCATCTGGATTCATCTTCACTGTTTTTAACAAAAGGGGGTGCTACACAATATTTTCATAGGAAGATTTAAATAATGGGGGACATGAATATTGTATTGAAACATAGTAACCAACAATTTAAAAACTGCCAAAGGTCAATTTTCTAGTACTAAAAGTAAAAATTCTAAGGCTAAATGTTTTGTATTTATTGTTAAAAGGGTAGATAAAATTGAGCCTGCAGCCTCCTCTCGTCTGGCTCATTTCATTGCTTTTCCTCTTTCTCTTCCTCTCCCATCCTCCCAGTTCTAATCCCTGTTATCTATTTGATTGACCAAACCCTTTAATCACATAGCTATCTCGAGGATGGAAATGGCAGTGGCTAGATAATTAGCTGCTAGATAATGGATGCAATTTTTTTTTTTTTTTTTCAACAGCCATCCTCTCCTCCCTCGTTCACTGGTCATTCCTGGAACAAGTTTATAGTTAATTGACTATTCATCACAAGCCATCTGATGCTTGCTGAGTTGCTTTCGCCAACATTCTCCACTTTTACGTCCCTGCATACAGATATACAATCACACACACACACACACACACACACACACACACACACACACACACACACACACACACATGCATTGGCATATGCATCTCCCTATAGAGCAGCTCATCTACATTCATACTGAAGGTAGCTACTAATTTAGTCAGTTTAGAGTTTGATTATGTGGTAAACAAAGGGAAATTAAAAAAAAACAAGGCAGCACAGCTCAGCACGTGTAAAGGTAGGTGATCTTTGACAAATATCCCAAGCACAGAGTGTGTGACCTTTATCAAATACACAAAGTAAATTCAAAAAACATACAGATCTCAATCCACATATGCTGTAGAGATCAGTTTCTATGTTTAACATTGTACCAGCTGCACATTTCCTTCCTTGTAAAAACAATAAGGAACGACTGACCCTCCACTAATACATTCTGACAGTGAGCAGTACACATTGTGGTACTCGTGACACACCATTTCATCATCATTATCATCATTTTATTTATTTAAAAGCTCGGAAAAAGGCACTGAAGGTCTCTCATTTTCAATGGTGCTGAGATACAGACCTACAATAAATGCAGACACAACTAAAGTCAAATAAAAGAATACGTGGCTATATTAATTAAAAACAAGTTAAAAATAATGTTAAAAAGTAAATATGT
Organism: Scomber scombrus; assembly: GCF_963691925.1. Lineage (NCBI taxonomy): Eukaryota > Metazoa > Chordata > Actinopteri > Scombriformes > Scombridae > Scomber > Scomber scombrus. The sequence continues at coordinate 9,100,725 of NC_084991.1, forward strand.
GGGAACTGACAATGAGACAAAAAATAAGCAATTACAGGTACAATCAATAAAATTAGCAATTAAACTTTGGAATTGACTTTATATTAATGAAGTCACCTTGAAGTGTTTTAGAGATATATTACAAGTATGTGGGACATAGTAACAGAAGCATCTTCATCACTGTGTATGAATTGTTGGTACTTGCAGGCTGATCCATGTCTGCGATTGTTTGACCCACGTCCAACAATCCTAGAAAGCAGGGCTGATAAATAGACTAGAGCTTTTGTAAAATAGCTTCATAAATAAATAGAAACAAATGTTGATCCCTCTTCACTGATAGAGCAGGCACGCCAGTTTTTTGATATAGTAGGCAATGGTGTGTCCCATAAGTATGTCCATTGATGCATTTTAATGCGGAGTGGTGTATTGCATCTAAAGGTTTGAGAGTGAAACTGGCCGCCCGCCCATAAATATCATCCCTGTAGTCCAATACAAAGAGGAAAACTGCCTCAACAATTCTTTCTCTTGTAAATACAAGAAAGAAAGATTTATTTCTACAAAAGAAAGCCTGACTTCCATCTCAGCTTTGATAACATGTCAATACAGATTTTAAAATTACGTTTTTCCTCGAACAAAATGCCCAGATTTTGTTTTTTTTATAGGCCTACTGCACTCGCTCTATTACAGTGATATTAATAGAACACATTTCAAAACTACCATAGTCAATATTTCTTGCACTCGAGAAAAATTTGGATGGAAGTTGAGCTCAGTGGTATTGTTGTCAATGTTATTTATTTTTCACTTTTAAGCATAATTTATACTATTGATCTTCTTTTAGTCGTGCTGCCCAATTATCTGTTACTAGCCCTTCCAGTAATTTGTTCAAAACCCATTTGTTCCATGAGTGGGGCGTCCTCATCGATGTGGCTGTTTTTTAGCTCTTTGTAAACTAAATTTGATAGCAGTGTTATATTAAGACCACATTCTTGAATGCAGTTGAGATTAAAGCAGTTTAGAAGTTGGGTTATGATTGGTTTTGTGGTAGTTTTCTGTTGGTATGTTTGGTTTTTTTTGTTGGTATGGTTAGCTTTGGTAAGATTATAATTGCTCAAAAACTGCAATCTAAAAAGCATAATAACAAATCATTATCTCCATTAGGGTCATTGTTCAATAGGGAAAGGGACAATATGACAGATCCTTAAACCATTCAAGACAGGGTGATGTATTTATAGGTATCATTAAACTCCTTCTATGGCTTCTTACCCCACTTGCTATTCTGAAAGGTACCTTGACAGTAATCTACAATCAACTTTTTACAAACCACCTCATTAAACGACATTAAATCCTCATGGGAGGAGGAACTGGGTGAAGAAATATCTGATGAACTACAGTAAGGGTATACGTGCTTCTTTTATTGGCGCCAAGTACCGTCTCGTTCAATGTAAACTCATTCATAAGGCTCACTGGACCAAAGCGAGGTTATCCAAAACTGACAAGGGAGTCAACTTGTTAAGATATGACCAGTCTCCTGCAAATCATGTCCACATATTTTGGTATTGCCCACCTCTTGTTGGTTTCTAGAAATACATCTTTAACCCTCTCAGAAATAAGTGGCACACAGATTGAACCAGACCCTATTATTGCATTATTTGGTGTTCCCTCACCCACACTACAACTGAGCAAAATGAATAAGGATGTAATTGCCTTTCTCACTTTGTCGGTGAGACAATTAATTGTGCTTAAATGGAAATCCCCTGCACCCTCTTCTCATGTTCTTTGGATTAAAGCTGTTTCAAGTTGTATAAAGTTAAAAGAAATTAAACACACACTTAAAGGGTCTATAAATAAATTATGTGCAAGGTGGACCTCCATCTCTTCTTATGTTAAGCAACTCTATTTCCCTGCAAAGTGATGTATATAATTTTTATTTTTTTATCCTTGTTGGATGGAGGTGAGGACATTACATATTCTGCTGATGTAAGAGGTCTGGTGTGTGTGTACACAGCATCTGGGATGTTAAGGACTGTATCCTCTGATCTAGTGGACCTGAAAATAATTGTATCATGTGTTTCTTTCTTGTTATATTTCTGTTTCACACCCTGTTTGATGTGTTGCTTTATAATCCAACTTCCAAGTGCAATTATTTTATAAAAGCTGGTTATGTTGTAAATCCAATAAACACAGCTTTATATAAATAGAGAGACTTCTTCTCTGGTTGTTGTTCCACTACAGTCCATCAAATGTAGTAGAGCTTTGGTTTACCAATACACATTAGAAGAAAACAACTAATCAACTTCTCCCACTAAAAAAAAGTCACACATTTTGTTGCGTGGAACGTTTCTGGAGAGATTCTGGACTCTATATCAATTCTTTTGCATTTTAAATCAATCGGAAAACAGAAATTCAATTATTTAGGGGTGTATCGTAAATTTTAGTACAGGTATCTTGATGTCATTAGGTTACAGGACACTTTTCTCAGCATGGGACCAAAGTGTTACCCTGAGATCTTTCATCAAGGCCCTGCAGTTTCAACCAGAGTGACATTCACATTCTTTCGCCAATTAAAGTGCGAGACTCTGTGGAAAGCTACGGGATAAATTGCCTCCTAATCGGGCAGGTGGGCTGCGAGGACTCTGGGCGTCAGAAGGCTTTAGATCATTCCATTTATTACCAAGTTGATTTAATCAGCACTGCCCGCTGATTTGATGAATTGCTCTAATAAGCCGCTTGGTGAATTGTTAATCTTTGGGGCAAGACACAGCGTTCAAAAAGTCTTTTAATACTGCCAACACAGATAAATAATTGTGGGCATTAAATGTCAACGCAACATATGAAAATAGAAAGCAGAGAAAGGAGTGTGACTATGAAATGAACAAAAGTGAGATTATGCAAAAGAAGGGGGGTGAGAAGTGGACCTCCAGGCAAAACATGAAATCAGTTGTTGGTCTTGCAGTGAACGTCTCGGTAATCGATTAGTGCCACCTGAACATGCAAGTGTTGTATGTTCTAACTAGATAAAAACAGCATTTGAACTCTATCAAGAAGAAACACAGAGCCTACATCATTTAAGCTTCAGTGAGGTGTGATCACAAACATAACAGGACAAGAGCTCATTAACTTCACTCCATCATCCAATTTATTAGCACAGAGCACAGCAAAGGATGGAAATCCAAGGTTTTATGCTCCAAATACTCCTTTTCCATGCCTAATTTACACATACAGATGATTAATGAAACTATAGTTGTTGTCATATGAGCTGTGTGTGTGTGTGTGTGTGTGTGTGTGTGTGTGTGTGTGTGTGTGTGTGTGTGTGTGTGTGTGTGTGTGTGTGTGTGTGTGTGTGTGTGTGTGTGTGTGTGTGTGTGTGTGTGTGTGTGATGTGCGGAGGGAGTTGGGGGGTGAGATACTCTGGCACTAAAACAACCCACAGACTGTGGTGAGAAGTCATGCAGAGAAAGTACTGTGGGGTGGTGGAGGTCTGTCCCATCTGTCTCCCTTAAGAGCACCACACACACAGACACACACACACACACACACACACACGCACACACACACACACACACACACAGTTATTTATTTGATGGGAAGCTTTGTTTTGAAGCCACTACCTGCATTTATCCCACATCCCATCTTTCTTTTAAGCCAAAAACATGTGACAGGTTTCCAAAATTCATTTTTTATTTGATCTATTTTTCAGCAAATATAATTGGAGTCAACGCCTTTATTTACAGTTATTAATTATGCATGTGCTCTTTCTCTTTGAAACAATCCATTCTGTCCATGTTTGTTCACATGGGGACTGTTTAGATTTGCTATTTGTCCTAGTTAATCAGACTGATGTGAGACTTTAAGGGATTACTGTTACTTTGAACTAAACTGACATAATGAGCGTGCGCACGCTTCTCCGTGTGTTACAAAGATCCCTCCAACCATTAGGAATCCACCGACAGTCAATTAACTATCACATAAGACAAACAAAAGCAGCAAATCCTCACCACTGAGGAGCAGGAACTTTTTTGCTTTAGAAATGACTTAAAGCTTAACTAATTATCAAAATAGTTGCCAAGTAAGATTTATGCCCAAATTCCACAAAACACGCCAATACGGACAGTTCACACAGAGAAAGCTGCAAAATTAAGTATCTTCAAAGATTTTTTGATTGTTTACCATATGTAGTTTTTAAATGTGCTGTTGTGATGACACTAATTTTCCACATTGCAATGCACAAAGGAAACAGATGAGCTAAAACACAGCTGTAAACATTAAATCAGTTGAAGATGGTGGTTAGACAGCTACATGGAACATCGTGGAAAACAAAGCTTTTATTTTAATTGTCAATTAATTTGTGATTTTCCAGATGAATTGTTAGAATACATTATATTAGAACATAGTGAAGACTGCTGATTACTACTTCTCAAGGTGCAAGTTGACATATTAAAACAGTCTCTAGTGTAGCATCATGAACAGAGCAGACAATCTTTACATTTCTATGTTCGGCTAAAAAAAAGTTACTTTATCAAAATTGTTGCTGCATAATTTTGCCGATTTCTTAACAGAGTAATCAACTAATTGTTCAGCTCTAGTAAATATTAATTTAATCAAATATTTTTGATTAATTATTAAAACCTAAGAAGTAAAAAAAAAAATCTTTGGAGAAAAATATGAAGCTTTCTCTGAAGTTTAGTATTTTAATTAAAATGCCAGAGATTAAAGTCCATCTGTGTACACATTGCAACATTTCCTGATGAAGTACATTGATTTCTGGTACGCTAACTGCAACAACAGTATACAGCGAGAGAACTTGCATTAAAGAAATTCCATTTCTTATTTTAATTGGCCTTCTACATCAACAGTGCAGCCACGTTGGTCATAAAATGCTGGAAAATACACTGCAGACTCACCCAGTATTTCACAGTACAATGCACACATTCCTTCACTCCAGTGATTGCTGCTGGGTCCTCTTGCATCTTTAGACTGTGTAATATTTATCAGTGAGGAGGTAAATGTGTGGTAGGTCAACAGTATCCCAAACTGACTTTGTTTTAAAAATGCCATGTAAAGATAACTGGTGTAAACAGCATGGTACAGTATATGTACATTCGTTTGAGAAACAACAAAGAAGTGAACAGTTCTAATGATTGCGATGACTGGATGAATGCACACGCAGTACCGACTCATGGTGAAGATAATACGCTCTGTGTAACAGATTCTGCCTTTGTTCTTCAATAGAGGGAGCACAATCAAGAAAAAAAATTACATTCATTATCATCGAGTCTCATTAATAATGAACATCACGCTGATTTAAACAGGGAAATGGGTTTTGATGCCATCCTACACACACACACGCTGTCTTGATATCATTTTCACAGAACAGAAGCTACTTTCATGCAAGGCCTTTTGTGAGGCTCACAATGTTGTCAAAAAGGCTATAAAAAAGTGACATCATGACCCTGTGGAATAAATATGCAGCGTGTGAATATAAATGCGGGTGTGTGACCTTGCCTCCTAGACGTAAGGAGACAGCAACCTCCTTTTTTTTTAAGTGCATGGACTCAATGCACTCAAGTGATAATGCCACAGATGTTGCTGACCTTTCTTACCTCACCCGAAACCCCTTTGCTCTCACAGTCACATGTCTACAGGCACATGTGGTTGCATGTGCATGTACACAAGTCACATGCTAACAAATTCGCATGAGGTCTCTCATCCTGCTTTTTCACTGTCGCCCCCCCTCCCCTCCTCTCTGTTCAGTGCACCAGGAGGCATGAGGTCTCCTGAACTCTCAGTAGCCTCTGAGTGACAATGTGCACAGACAAACACACACACCTTCAGGTACATGAACACACTCACACAGTGTGAAGTAACCTGAGTCACACAGGGAAGGCGTCATCGACATTAGAGGGCTGTGATGGGGGCTCTTGTCAGAGAGCCTGTTCTCACATCTGTCTCTGTTTTGACCTCTCCCTATGCTCTGAACTCTCTTGGCCAAGCGCACACACACACACACTCAAACACACTCACGCAGACATATCATGCAGCTAGCTGGCAACTGAACATATTAGAAAAGACTGGACATGTCAGGACCGGCTCAGCCACAGCCGTGAAGAAACACGGCACGATCACACACGCTGCTACAAGCGCCTACATATTCTTCTTCTTTAGACAATTTCAAGAGCAATTAGTCGGTCCATGCCACCGGGGTGAGGCGGCATATCCGAATGTGGTCCCGAATCACAGGAGAGACACTGCTAGCTAATGATGTGTAGCTGGGGGAAGGGTCGCCCGTGACTTCGGTCAAGACTCGCTTAACACACTTTCTCTCTCCTTTTATTTAAATGCAGGCTGAAGGTTTGTATTCACGCCTAATTGACTCAAGTCTTCCTGCTGGCTGTGTCCTGTCCACTGTCATATTATGTGTAATGTACAGTCCAGCCTTTTGTTTTACCAGTGGCCTGCCATCCGGTTCCGCTCATTATTCCGAAAACACACAAGATGCATTCTTAGAAAAGCTAATAAGACATAATGCTGAAAACATCTCGTATAAACTGTGATAAAAAAGACCAAACCAAATATCAACCTTCAAAGAATCCTACAAAATTCATCACATTAGCGACTGGTTTAAAGCAGCTAGTTACAGCTGGCAGCTATTAACTTTAATGGCTGGTAGTCACTGTCGACATCACTCACAACAGGAATGACACAGGTACATCGTTATAGAGTGAGGTAACATGTATCATCAAACCTAGAAATTAAAGTGACACTTCATCTTTGAGCTTTACAGGCAAATTAAAGGAAGCCAAAAATAATGAGCTGGTTGTATTGAAATGAAATCAATGGCATGTGCTGTAAGCTTCTGTTAGAGAGGTAGAAGTACAGGGCTATTACACCAGTTTTTGTTTTTTTTTGGGGGGGGGGGGGGGGTATGTAGTTATAGTACAGTAACAAGTAGTCTGCAAAGAATTAAAACCTGCCATAAAATGAGGAATTTCAGTTTTCATACAGATTAAACACATTTGTGAGATTTAGAGGTGCTATTAGGCAGATGTTGTTACTCTTGGTAGGAATCAGGCTAGTAGTTTCCCATTATTTCCAGTTGTCAATGATATTTTTTTCTTAATGTCATCAACAATGCTAATAAGTGTATTTCCCAGAATGTCAAATTATTTTATTTATCAGCACATACTGTACATGACCATTAAATCTTAAGTTAAATGAAAAGGACCAAAAAAGTACAAGTTTCAAATATTAAAAAATAAACAAGAATGAAACACTGACACCGATCCATAATATATATACTGTATTATGTAGGATACTTAACCTGCAAGAAGCTCAGCTGTTGATAAAATAAAACCAAAATTAGATACAACAAAACAGGAAATAACAAACTGCCCATAGTTGCATTTGATTAACTGTATTTTTTTTTTAAATAACAGATACAAACTGTATAATGTTATTTACAGTGGTTCACTATTGTCAGCAGGAGGTGTGGGGGGGTTGGGTGAGCCTCCCCATTCCCATGCCACTTACTAAAAATAAATATTTGGAATGAATTTATTCAAATTAATTAATTAATCTAATAATTATCTAAATGATCTAAAATATTAAACAAAACATCAATCATTAATCTAATGAGGTTAAACATTTAATTATGTTTTGAAAATGATTGATGCTCAACCGGAGACCAGAAATGATGGGATTCACATGAGGGACCCCAAAGCGTGACACTTTCAATTACTTTAAGTTTCGTACCCTCTCCTCGACGCACCTCGTGTTTATTTGCAGTCTGGCGAAGGCAACCATTGCTTATTTGGCGCCACCTGAGAAATCCCACCAAGCTAAAAAGAACACTTTATTAAAAATTTACATACTAATTGAAGCGGCATAAAAGGGTTGACAGACACCTCAGTCCTTAGTGGAGGATTGGAGATTAAGACCACAGGAAGCGAGCCGTGCAACGTCTGCTCTCTTTCTCCCTGATGTGTGCGCGCCGTCTTCCAAGATGCACAAGCTGTGTCATATAACTCACATACCAGTTACACATGACAAAAACCTTGGCGCATACGGGGCGACGAGGCTGCAAAACAAGGCGACGAGGACGGATGATGAAGGAGCGTGGAGGGAGGGCGAAAAAAAAAAAAGAAGAAAAGGCACGCCGCTCAACACGTGGCGAGCTGAAAAATGAGCAAGTGCGCGTCACAACAGCGTGAACCCGCAGGAAGTTATGGGAGCGGCAGGCAGATCAGTGGCTTTCCCCCCGTGGCAGATTACACAGAATACACACAATGAGAGACAGGAATATGGCAGCAGCTTACTTTTTCTCCCCTAATTATCAGACGCCATATTGGCTCTCTTCAGGAAGAGAGGAGGTAATTTTGTTTCGGAGTCCTTTTGGGAAATTAATTCATTTTACTAAAGTGACTTGGTAATTACAGTGACATCAAGGTTAATTGCCAAATCTGTATTGCTTTGGTGCCGTCAACGTCAAAGAAATCTGTTCTCTAAACACTCACCAGTAGACAACAGACCACACATACACATAGATACACACACACACACATAAATGGCTCATTTGGGTTATGAACAAAAGCCTGCAGTCGAGCACAAGCAAACAAGCGCGGACATCCACTCGCACAAAAATACAGCATTATGAAGGCTTTAAAGATGCTAGTGCGTTATGACTGAAAGAAAACAGTAAACAAAGCAAAAGGTCAAAAGTCTGAATAATACAACAGAGGACGAGAGCTAAAAAAAAAAAAAAAACACAAAACAAAACAAATCCTTCCGAAAACCCATTTTTAACCTTCAGCATACATGCGATGGCCCTTGTGTGATATGAGTTATTCATTTCAGTAATGAAGTCCATTATCCATTGTCTCTGATGATGAGTTTTGTCCACAGCTCACTGTTTGTTGAGGTTGCCAATAAATTCCCACAGAAAAGTTTATTAAGAAAACAAGGCAAAGTCATCAGGGTGAAACCTTGGTAATCATTATTACGAAATAGGATTCATTTGTTCTCCGGGGATCAAATCAACAATAAAGACATCGTCCTCATTAACGGACCAGAATAAGGTGCCAACTGCGCTTGTTATGAAATATGTTTATTGAAACTTGTGTGGAAAAGCACCAAGTACAGCGTGCTCCACAAATATAAGTGCTGATTTGCAATCTTCCTTCTTACCCTTTTATCCTTGAATAATTTGAATTAAATTATTTTGCCTAATGTTGGTGCCCCTGTGCTGCTGCACCCTCATCAGCGTACACTTTGATGTCTTCTTTAATGTGTGTGGGTTTTTTGGTTTGTTTCTGTTTCTGTTCGCAGAGCTGGTCGGGCAGTTTCCTCCAGACAATATTGCTGGGTCTGACATCAGTGCATAAATCGGAGATGCAGTAAAAGTAAAAATAAAAAAAGATTTTTTTTTTTTTATCTGCACGTCCATTTTTTCCCCCATATGCACCAGAAACACTGGAGTATGACTGGCACTCTGTATGCTGAGAAACTGCCAAAGGCATCAAATAACTTCACAAACAAAATGGCTCCTGCTGTGACATCCTTTCTGTTTTTAAAGAAAAAAGTGCTGGCAGAGTGCATTGAGAGTGCCAAAAAATAACTCAAATGTGCTGAATTTAATGAAAGCCCAGTGCATCCAAATAGCCAGCGTCCTTCCCCGTGTTACTGCGGCTCGTGTTTGTGCATATGCCTTCTCCATCCTGACAACAGGTGCTGCATCAACCAGACAGGATGTTCCTGGATGTTGTGGGAATCCCTCAGGCCTCGGTCTCCCGCTACCCAATGCAGCTGCCAACAAGCAGACGTACAAAACGCTGTACTGACCGGACAATGACACACAAGGATCCACTGTGTTTATTCAACAGTGTAACACTGACTTTGTCTGTTTGCATGCATGATTCGAGCTTCAAGGATTTATGTAGAACGGTGAAGATTTTACACCTCAAATTTATATTAAAATCACTTATATTCAAAGTCATATAAAGAACGTGCGTCACAGCTGGCAGGGATTGGGAGTATTTCATAACTTGGATATTTACTTGCATTCTCAAATACAAACACACTTACACATGATTAGCTATTAAGTCAATATAATTGTATAGATGGTGATTATGATGTCTCAAAGTGGTTTATATTGCCTCTACAGACATGTTTGAATGATTTTCCTATTAGATTTTCATTCACAAAGACTGCAGCCCAATCAACACCTCTCCCACTGAAAATTAATAATATTACATTCTTACGCATCAACATTTTCCCCAAGATACCAAAGATGGTAAATCCGATCTTCATCCCAATATAAGAGTCTACCGATATCCACCAAGGGAAGAATAATAACTTTGTTTTGTTTATTTTTTGCAATTCCCCCCCGAAAAAGACCTCACTGTTCACAATGATACCAACTCAACCTATTGTTACCTGCTTTAACTTTTTAGACTCAATAATTGCCAAATTCTACTCCAAAATTGAATCCACCAAGAATATAAACCAGAGGAAGCTCAGATACCTTGCGCTTTGCTCTACTAACTAATTTGCAAACCAACTGTATCCATCCAGGCAGTAAGACATCATGGATGGATCGAATTACAGACATACCTTTTGTCGCACAATTCGTCAAACATTGTTCTTATTTTTAAAACCTATACATTAGGAACAGCTCCATAAGATCGCAAACTGCGTACTTTTACTCAATTTTCCTTTTTCCAATACATCTTTCATTGTTAGGGTATAATTTTCTCAATAATACACTAAATGTTTTTTGTTTCCAGACCAAGGCCATGGAATAAACCCTTTATTGATTATATGTAACTCAGGTTCTAATTGTTACTCATCTTATTTGTTTGGGCTCAGGATTGTCCAGGATGTTTTAAATTCAACTTAAAAATAATATTCATAATGTGTAACGATAAAGTACATATTTGATGTTGTTTTCCTAGGACTTACAGTATATAGGACATCTAATTTTATGGGTTAGGGTTAGGTTTAGGGTTGGGGTCAATTTGTCCAATTCTGTGTTTTTTTTTTTTAGTGTTATAATACTTGATAAAACACATGATTATGTTCTATTCCTTTTTATTAACACGAACAAATGTAAGTTAAGTCTCTATGTGCCAACTCAAACAGCATCATAAAAAGGAAATATTGACAGCATTATAACATAGGTGGTAAAGATGATGTAACCTTGACTTCATCTTTCTCTTTATTGCTTACAAATCTATAATAAGCCTGGTTATTGTGTAGCATGTACAAACCTCTGATTCATCAGTCTTCTACATAAATAATTAGTCTGGTCTATAGAATACTTAACCCAGCAGCTTACAGCGCTTGTGTGGCTTTTAACCAATCAGAGAACAGCTCAAGGCCAGTTGATCCTTGATCAATGATGGGTCTTGATTTGCTCATTAGGCCCAGATGTGAAGTCTAATTAGGCTCACCAGTCTCAATTGGTGCTGTATCAAAACACACATACACACACACAAACACCCTGGCCTCTCCCCCCTCCAACCCCACCCCACCCCCCCAGCACCCAGCCACCCCCAGACAACCCGAGCTTCCTGAGTGATCAATGTCTCTGTCATCCAGGCCTGTGTCCGGGGCGCCAGGCAGAGCCGGTGAGCCGCTGCGGCCAGGCTCGGGGCTGACATTAGCGGACACAGGGTGAGTGATGTTAGCCTGCAACTCCCGGGGGGCGGCAGAGGCAGGGGATCTGGCTTGGCCCAAAGCAGTGGGCTTGGAGAAAGGTCACTGCTCAGGCTGGTGTGATTAATAAGACAAGAAGCTGAGTGTCCCCAATGCCATTATCAATATCCGTGGCCACCAGCAGCCCTAACTGCATATGCAGCAGGAGTCACACACACAGAAGGAAGCTAAAAAAACAAACAAACCAAAAAAAGAGAGAAACATGGATGTAATGATTTGGGGACACACACATACAAACATAGTTAACTCTTACTGGCGTGTGTTGTTTTTGGTCCCATTTGCTTGTTAATGTGAGAGGTCATCTATCAATTAGATCATATTTATTCACGACAACGGCTCTGACTCAACCTGATTCTGGTAATGACTCACAGCGAACAAATCCGAGAGGTGAAAGTCTGGGACTAAAATGTCAGCACAGCCTTGGCGACAAACATGACATTTAAACAGACATCTGTTTCACTGTTCAGTTTCCCCTACCAACCGAAAATATTTATCCTTACCACAGTGATCCCATGTAAATCAGGAAAAAGAAAAAAAAAAAAAACTCCCACTTGCATGAGAAAAGACTGCGAGTCATTAAAATAGTTCTGAATCCTCATTTCCATGCACTGTACTGCGAATCCCTGAGCTCAAGTGAAGTTGAAACACTGATTTGGACATCAAAGCATGTAAAAGAAATTCAAAAGTTTACAAAGACAGTTCTCCCCTCTGCAGCTCGAGCGTTTTATTTCACTCCTATCCATCCTTTTCTTCTCTCCATCCTGCCTATATTAGCTTTTAGTTAAACGCATCAGCACCAACAAGCAGATCTTGCTTCCTTAAATCAATTAGCCTCTGCATGTTGAGTGTAACTAATAGCCCTGCTGAATCCTAGATTAAATATGCTAGATACAAGCCGAGTATGAAGCGGGATAGTTAAGATAATTAAGAGTGATAAATCCTTGAGAGGGGCAGAGGAGAAGGAGGAGGGTGGGAGAATTGGAAATAGCCAAGTGTGAGCGAGAAGAGGAAAGACAGCTTGAGAGAGACATGGGAGGCCAAGATTGGACGTTTTAATAGGGGAGTGATAGTATAAAAGGCCAAAAGAGCAGGCAAAAAAAAAAAAAAAAGAGAGAGGAAAATAAAAACGACGTGCAAGTACGAGCTGGAGAGCCAGTGATGGAGCGGGAGTTGTTTTCAGCCTCGCCTCAAGCGGCCCAGATGGCAAGGGCTCGTCTCCGTCTAGCCCTCGGTGCATTTGGCAGCAGCTACTCCTCACTGCTGGCTACTGTACATCTCTCTCTGTCTCCTCGTTCTCGTTTTCGAAAGCCGCATTAAGCACGGGCCGTGAAAGATTACCCCACATTTTCACACTCCACAAAATCTTCCGTTTTTAACACTCTGACCTCTGTCTCACATTCTTTTCACATACAGATGTACAGTACAGAACATGGCATTGATGTCTTATTCAGTGCTTTGCATTCCACCGTAATGCAGACCAACCTTTGTATTTATAGAGATGTGCACTGACTTTTAGTTTCAATCCACAGAGCTGACAGCACTGTGCTAAATGTTTAACATACTCACTGAAGTGTTGTCAGTGTATATAACTTTAATTTTTAAAGACACAGTTAAATTAAAAATGCATTATTTTCCAAGTTCTTATCCTGTGTCCTCTGTTTTATGTCAAATATATGACATAAAAGCATTGTTATGCATGTATGTATGAAAATATATCATCATGACTCATCCTGTAATATACAGATACATGACTCATCCTGTCATAGATTCATTGATCCAGAAATGCTTTACTTTACGGGTCTGTAAATTCAAAATTGTGAGTTTCCTTGGTGTGTGTGTGTGTGTGTGTGTGTGTGTGTGTGTGTGTGTGTGTGTGTGTGTTGGAACACTTAGCTTACATTTTTTCAAAAAGTACATAATAGTCATGGTCTAATTTATTGACTTCTCCCTCGTCTTTGACCTCCTGATGTAGCAATGTGAGCAAAGGAAGTGTCTCTCCAGAGAGCCCAAGCTAGTTTAAGTTAGCCAGTAGTCTGGAGGTCTTTGGCTTCAAAATCTGTGTTTTGTATGACAATTGCTCTAATGCCAGGTGGGGATTGTCGGATTAAAGGTCAGATAACATAAGAAAACTCCCCATGAATATATATTGAGACTTAGAAAGATTTATAAATGTGTCACTTTATGGAAACTAAAACTGCTGAGTCTTTAATGTTGTAGATTAAAAGGTACACTGCTGTTTTATTTAGCAATAAATGTGCTTTTCAAACTTACGTACCGCCGTATGAGATCAACAATCCTCTAAAATGTTAATCTGTGACAATTAGTATTTGCCTGAAGGCATTAATTGCCATAGTAGCAAAGAGTGCCAGAAACAGATGATATTACAGCTTTACACACAGTTGGATTCAAACGCCTCAACCTGATGAGGGCCATCTTTTCCACCAAGCTAATCAGGACCTCAGGAGCTCTACATCACCGTGAGAGATGCTTTATATTTTCCTCTGTCATCCCCGACAGAAGCAGGCCTCTGATTTAGAGTGGGCCACACAACAATGACTTTTATTAGGGAGGTAAATATCAGTGTCGAGAGAGTGAGATTCACAGCAGGGGCTAAAACGTGCTGGGTTGACTTTGTGGAGACAGTATGGTTAGATCGTTTGAGGGATGTTGAATTTCAGTCTTTTGTCACTTCACAGAGTCCAATCAATTGTTCTCATCAATAGCTTTGTTCCGTTGGACTGTGTCCTCATTTTAATGAGATAAAAGGAAATTAAGGCACTTTCTGACTTTTAGAACTTTAAAAACTTTGTAAGTGAAGTCTTTAAAGAAACACCCGCACAGAGAACGCAGACTAATCTGCGGAGATGCATATCTGTACTCTTCACAAGTGGGCACATATTGATTGCTCATTATTCCCACCATAATGCAACAATGTAAATGTGTAATCACTGAACAATTGAAAATTCAACATAGAACTTGTACAATATGCTGGATCTACTCAAACAGCTCAATTGTACTTTTGAAGCAGAGCAGAAGGATATGAGAGGGACTCTGTGTCTAAGCAGCGTATCATATTTTACAAGATATTTCCTCTCCTCCCATGGGTTTCCTGGCTTAGGCCATAGCCATCAGTTGTCAGCCGGTGAACCTGACAGCCACACCAAAAGGTGACAAGTAATGCTAGAAAGTGCTACAGTGAGCTCAAAATCATTTTTAAAAAATGGCTTGAGGCCTTTTTAAGTGCAATCTAATATGACATATAAGCAACATGCTTTACTTCTTTGCATCGAAATGAACAGCAGGAAAAGATTAACATTAATATCTAACATCTAACCCATATTCATCACACCTTGTCACCAGCAGCCACCCACCACCTGCCTTGATGACTCTGTGTCGTGAAGGTGAGGGGTTTTCCAAATGATATCCTTATGAGTGCCCTCCCACTCATTCCCTGTCCCTCCTCCAGAACTGTGCGAAATAAAGCATCATTTCCCTTTGTAATGGTTGCCGTGACGGCTTCGAGATTAGCTTAGATAAATATAAAGACGGGCGGTTTTACTACATGGCTCATTGGCATGGCAGATGACAGTTATTACATGCTGCGGGTTAAGAGGGGAAAACACGTAGAAGAGAGAAGGGAGAAATGGCAAAGGCAGATGGACGATAATGGCAGAGCAGATGTTTTTCTTCTTCTTTTTTTTTAAGGATGAATAATAAACATTTGCTTAATGATTTTTGAGCAGATTTTTGAATAAAAGAGCAGCAGAAATTCCCACTGAAAGCTACGATAAGGAGGAAGGTGAGGGAAGGTGCAGATCTGTCAGTCTCCTTGTTAGGATGCTGAAATATTTCTAGAAGCCAACGCTGTTTCCCATGCTTTTATGATGTAAATCACTAAATATACTTTACAGGACTATAACATTAGCAAAGCCTCTGCAAGCATATAAAAGTGAACCATAATTTCCTGTGACAACTCGTATGCATTTGAGAATTTGTTTTTGAAATGGATGAAGTGCTTTTACCTACTGTGGAGATGAAAAGAAACAAACACACAGCCAGAGGAGCTTTGTGGAAAAAAACCCTGATTGGGTGAATCACTGGATACGTTTCAGTCATGGTTAAGAGAGTAAAGAGCCAGACTGTCAGGGCTAGGGGGAAAGCGGACTGGCTTCAGGGGTTGCTGTTGGGTGCGGAGGTTGTTTAGCTTCTGTCATAACCCATCAAGCTGCCTCTTTTCTCAGTCAATCACTCAGAATGTGCTCACCACAATGTCAGCATTTTTATGTTTGACTTGCAGCTGGGGTTGGATATTCAGCCCTGGTTAAGCCAGGCGAGGGTCCTCACTGACCATGACATGTTAGTTCATTAGCATTGCGGATGTTCTCTTCAAGACGAATGATTAACGAACAATTATCTCTGAATTGGCTGCAGCTGTGGTGCCCGGATCAGGCTACAGTGGTGTCAGACGGGTCACTGCTATGACTGTGCTACATTTACATTTACAATATAACAACAGAGTTCAAAATGTATTGAAAGACCACTGAAGTACTTAGGATAAGAAATGGATAATGCAACACAAAATGTATCTTCTTCTATTTCTGTTGTTTTATTACAGGAAATACATTTCCACCCTCCATCTCCCATCTGGACTTTCTTTAAAATGATACTAGATCTCAGTGCTGGGTAGTGTTGAACACTCCATGCATAAACTTGAAACTTGAAAAGAGTGTTAGAAACTTGTCGTCCCCCTCAGCGATTTTGAGACAGCGATATCTCACATTTTGACATTATCTACAGAATCCATACAGAAAACTTGGAAAGATGCATGATTTCCTGTAATTCTACACCACCTGACCTCCTGGATTAAGTCAGGAAACAGCCACCTACACTAGTCTAGATTAGTTACACTGAGGATGCTATGAATACCGAGAATGCATCAAGGACAGCATATAAATGGATGGATCAGAAGTTATTATCAGGAGTTATGAATTTGTTTTTCACTGCATGAGGAAATTAAAGTATGGCATGAAAGTATCAATTGTGTGAACCTCATGGTCAGAGCAAGGTGGTATCACTATTAATAGCCATGCTACACTGAAAGAGCTGACTGACTCAGCTAACATTGAGTGGTAAACTGGTTTGGCATTTCGGCAAAGGTACAATCCTACTTTTAGCTCAATTAAAGTCAATAGACCAAGCAATTTCATTCAATATGTGTTAGCCTATCTTTTCCTGTGTTGTATTTTAAGTCAATTAAGCTAAATGGCATGTTTCTCACCTTTATGAACAGTCAGACTTCTTTGAGGATTGATTATGGACTATGACTTACAGCCAAAGCATACAGTGGCAAACAATCAGCATGGGGTCCATCTGAATGAACTTCAAGAGAGGTTCAAGAAGGTACTTACTCAATAGTAATAGTAAAATGATCATTGATATAGGCTGCTTAGATATAATCACCTGATTGCAGGAACTGTATAATGATTTAAAAAAAACGCAAACCCCTAACTTTAGTCCCCCTAATTGAATAAAGGGGATGCATTGATGGACATGACATGATGTTACTGTGCACATTCAGGATGATATTAATGCAGGTCTGCTGTGAGTTTCATGGTTTATCCACAGGCAGCCTGCTAAAATACTTTCAGGAAACAAAATCTTGTGCTGGCGCCTATGATCTCTTTAGCAGAATGGACAAGACGTAAGATTTGTTAGTGGTGGGAGCCGTTGGGTTTCTAAAACAGTCAGTGGTCCCTTCATAGGAAATGATCTTTCTGACAACACAGCAGAACAGAAGCAATATTTTTGGCTCGCCTAAAACAGCCTGAGACGACGGGAGATGTAACAGCTCAGGTGCATTTGAGAGTACCGACTCTCTACCTGAACCCTCACTTGTTCGTGTATAACCTACCAAGATCTGTACAAGGCTACCTGCTCTGTTCCTGTTTTGGGATTTGAACTGACTGCAGATTCTTAGCTAGTGTTTTAAAAATCAACTGCACTGAACTGTATAGAGACAAATATTAAGAGTCTACTCAACAACTGGAAAAAGGAATTGAAATAAACAAATATATTTTTTAAACAGTACTACCACATGAAAAAACCCTCCACACACTCACAAAAAAGTCTGGATTGCAACACTGAGCATTAATTAACGGAAATAACAGCAAGCAAGAATATCAATGTTTGGCTTCTGTATATTTTAGTTTATTTACAAAGGAACCACAATTATTCATCTTGACCTCGAAATATGAACAACCCTTCTCAAGTGTATTAATTAAGAAAAAAGAATGAAACTTTCTGTAGCTCCATCCACCACCTCTGTGAAGGTTTCCTGAAAGCAATTTTAACAAACCACCATGTCAGGTTTTTTCTCTATTTCCCGGCTTATTCTGAAAAGTAATTGTGGATAATGAGCTGTAATCCATTTAAAGCCTGAGCACACTTGTTCAAAAACATGTACTACATTACTTGCGTCATCCCCTGAAGTATTGCACAGGTCTGCATTTTTCGGTGTGTATAACAAAGAGATTGTGCCAAAAAAAAAAAAAGCTTTGTGACTTGTCAAAATGGGGAAGTACATCTTGAAAGATTGAAAGTGACCAAAGAGTATTTTAACTGATTAAGACTTAACTTAACTAAGAAAAAAGGAGACATAGAGCACATGCATTTCTAAAAGTATAGAGTTTCTCAACATTTCTCCACTTGGCAGTCAATCTACAGCTTGAGATCACTCATACCGTAGGCCTATATATTGATACATTGGCCTGGCGTATTTCCCATCACCCCCTGCAAAGCGTTGAAAAAGCTGCAAGTCTGCTCACTCAATGCAACAATCAGAAATGACCTTAATGTTGACAACAAGGACACCAGCAATGGATTACTTGTCAATTTGACTGCATAACAGAATCATGGAGTTGGAAGATGAATTACCCTGCAAACCAAGCAAGACAAGTGGTGTGTGTGTTCATTTAAACCCGATTTATGTATTTAACGGCTTACGACGGGGTGTACGTGACAGAGTGCCACCAGGCGCTTAATTCAGATGTATTACAGCTAACGCAGAGCACTTCTGACTGACAGCCAAAACATAACGCTTGGAAACAATTATTCATGAGGCCTGTAGAATTCTGAGTTAGGTGACCGCTCAGTTTGATGATAAATGCTTCGTTTTTAGCTTGAATTAATTCTCTCCATCAGCATCTATGAACGTCTATTTGTGAGTGTGTGCAGCAGTGGTGAGCCGCACTGGTCCTTTCTTTGATAAGTGCCCTCGGTGTTATTGTCGTCAACAATGCTGCCACCGTTGCTGATTTAATCACAGCCTGTCAATGTGGCCGCACTGCTGGAAGCTTTGTGTTCCATGTTGATCATTATGTGTTGTGGGCCATCTGCACAAAAAGGAAGGCTACCCTTGATCAATACGTCAACAAAGATGACAGGCTCGTCCCTGAGAAACGTCTGCAGTGTTTAGCCATGTTAATGCATAGCAAACACTTCTATACTTTATCTTACCTCCAAGAAGTGCGTGGCTGTTTTTGCATCACATGTATGCAAATGTATTTTAACATGTGTACACAAATCCGGACGCTGTCATGTTGTGTGTGTGTGTGTGTGTGTGTGTGTGAGTGTGTGTCTGCGTGGCCCTGGCTATTTTCCGCATGGCCACTTATCAGTTTAATATGCTTTACTCACCTCTTGATTCTGTCCTTGTGCTCCACCACAGCCTGTCACTTCATTCCCAGTGGTTGCAACGTGGCGCGTGCGACACCACGTGCCACGCCTCCACGCCGCTTTGTTATCTGATATCTTCTTCCTCTTCAGATCTTCTGGAACCTTCATCAAGCAGAGGGGAAGAAATGCACAAACAAAAACAACATCATTAAACTCTGAAATTTTGTCTTATTCATTTGAGCATTCAGGCTCCACACATCACATCTATTTAGAGGAGGCAAATTGATTCAATTTGCAGTGTTTGCATCACACTTAATTCAACAGCCTCTCGGTGAGCTGTAAAACATGCGTCGTCAGGGAGATGGTTTTATTTTGATTTTTTTTTTTTTTTTTTGCACTTCAACCGGAGATGTGCCTTCCTATGAAATCTCATTTATTAATGTAACTGAGCAGATCAAGGCAGTGGGGGAAAAAAAGCAGCAACAAATAAAGGCTCGTGATGAAATCCTGTAGATTAGGTTGTCAAATAGCTACAGCACTGATTTACCAAATATTGCGATTGTTTAAGCTACGCAGCAGTTTTTCCCCCCCAAGAAATTAACAACAGACCGTAGAAACTTCTGTGAAACAAGTATGATATGTACACAACATTTAAAACCATTTAGCAGTTAAACAAACGGCAGGACTAACAATTAGACACATTTATAGATCAAGTTAAAGTTTGGGGTGTTTATAAAATATCAAGACATATTTTAATCTAAGTTTTGTACAAAGCACTTTTAATTCTGATTTCAGGTAGATAGACACTTCTGATAAGTGTGGCTCAGCACAAATTAAAAAGTTGCTCAATGTTTTCTATTTATGCTTCGGCGAAAGTTGGCAGTCGTCTCTATGGTAACCAAATGCTAACCAGCTTGTTTAGTTGCATTATATCATCCCAACTGAGACTAACTAAATAAGGACATTACTATAATAATCAAGTTATCTTAAGTTATGGACCAAAATATCAATAAGGAAATTCAGTAAAAACTACAATCTCCATGGCGATGTTAGTAACACTACCCAATCATATTGCGCAACAAAAATATGAGAGTGTCATTTCTGTCAAGTGACACTTATCAAAAGTGTCAAGCGACCTAAAATAAACCAGCCTTGTCTCAAAGTGAAAACAGAGCTCTAAGAATATTTGTCAGTGTGTGAAATAAAAGATCCAGACACACATTATTGGTGTTAGAACTTATTTAGTTGGATCTTAGACCTAGATATATTTGTAGCATGTCTCACAATAGCAGAAAATCACCTATTTAAGTCTGGGGATTTCTAAATGCATTGTAGTTGCTTGAATGGTGGCGAAAATGGCTGCTAAGACACGTATGCCCCTTTCATTTTGTTAAGGATACACCTCAACTGCATATCAGTATCCCAATATGAAGGGCTGCCCTTAAGATTTTGGATTGGTTCTGCAATGTAAGGTTTTTCTTTCAATTCTACTACTACCACTACTACTTGTTTCCACCCAGTTTTAACAATGAAACCTGTGAGATTGTTTATTAGAGAGTGACCTGTGTGTCTATCCATCTCGTATCTGTCTGCAAACCATTTCTCTTTTGTGGAAATAAATGTGTGATGGTGCAACACTCGCCTGGGTCCAAACCTTTGAATCTACCCACTCAACCGAGTCAAGTTGACTGATTCTGTTAATGGAGTGCAACGAGTTGACAGTTCTGTCTGATATCAGGCAAGTGCAACACAGCTAATAAGCTATGATAGATTCCTCCAATTTGGACTCACTGGCTTTCCATTCCTTTAAAGATTAACACGTCTTGCTATTGGTGAGCACAAATTTGCGTGTGAAAGTTCACCAAACTGAAAGTGACTTTTCCCCATGTGAGAGAATAAACTTATCTTATCAAATGTTTAATTGTGGTTCCACTATGTCACTCAGAAATCAAATATACAGTAGATTAAATGATGAATATAAAAGGCAGCAGTTAGGTGTAATGTAGGCCAACAGTAGATTACTTGTCAGGTCTCTATTCTCTTACTTGAACCCAGTCTGAGAGTTAGAAAACACTCTTAATTTTAATTTCCTGCTATATCAGAAACTGTGCTCGTCCCAATTTTCGCTTTCCCCAGAAGAGACAGCTGAAACACCTAAAGCAAGGCTAAATCAATAGCATGTACAGGTTAATAGCAGTCGTGTTTTTGTAAGCCCGCGCATCAACTATTAATTAGCTGGTGATTAGAGTCAGCTGGCAAGAATGATTCACAGCCTGAGGAGGCTATCGTCCTTGTGCTCTGGCAGGATAAATCAGCCAGTATTAAAGAGGGAGATAAAGGTTCCCTCTCAATATGTATCCATGTGTCCTTTATGGATGTACAATCACAAAACAATAGAGCACATTCACAGCTAAACACAGCCGTGGTCTACATAACATATCCACTGTAAAGATTTGATCTCAGTGCTCACATTCTGGAGAGGTTTTGGGAGGAAATGCTTGACACCAGGAAAGAAACATAGACTTTTCATTGATTTTATCATCACACATACACTGATAGAAGAGTAACAAAGTCAGTGTTCCGTTTAAGGAATAATTTACGGAATAACAGGGTAGAAACTATGACAGAGGCTTCTTTGATAAATGGATTGGAAGGACTTGGAAAGAAACAAATGAGAAAAAGAGATGCTTGCCTAAATTCAGAGTCCAAGCCTTGAGCGGATGCCAATGACCAGGCCACAATACACCCACCACACAGGCAGCATGCACATTCGATTGGTCCCTTACTGTTGTCTGCTCCTATCCTTTCTTCAGATACAGTCTAAAATTAATTCCGTGCAGCTAAGAGACTTTGCAGAAAAACAAATTCTTCCTCCTTGTTTTTATTTTTTTTTTAGGATATTGTTTTCACTCTTTGCCATTCACGTTTCAGCAGAGGATAATTGGAAAGCACACCTTCATATTCAAGATCCAAAGTGGAGAAAAACAGACAGGATATTGGATTGTAATTCAAGTGTTTATAGTGTCTGGTTCTTGTGTGTCAGTGTTTGGTATGATTACAAAGGGTTTGTGTATTTTGCAAGAAAACATGGAGGCATTACTTCGCAGGAAGAATCGATTGTTTTTTTTAATCATTCTTGCAGAGAAATGTTCACTTTATGGACTTAGTTTTTGTTTCATAAATCTTTGAATTAATGGGTGGAAAAAGTATTAAATATGTATTTGTTAAATTGTGTAGAGTGAGCATGAAAGCTCAAGATTACAAAAAAAAAATATGTCTTTTGAATCAACCCCCTCCTCTTCCTCCCAAGGGTCCAAACTCAAAGGCAACGTTACCCCAAATAAACAAAATCACAAAGACTGCTCAGACATGAAAAGAAGATGAAGAGTGTCAAATGTGTCAAATACAAATCATGTTTCCGGCTTTGGAAAGCAGTGCGCAGTGTAAATGGATCAGGGACCCCTCAAAAGCAATTACTGCTGCGATTCACACTGTGAAAAACAGGTGTCATAAGATACAAACCTCACAGGTCAGATTTCATATTCTATCTGTTGTTTGAAGATGCCGTAAACCAAGTTTGCAATAGATAAATGTTCATGATGAGGGATATGTTTGGTTTTTTTCAAGAGCGCTGAAGTGACAATAAAATCCTAACAGTTTGACTTTGAGTGAAAATGCAGTGTGTGTTGTTGAGTTACAACACACATATATCAACATATATCCCAAAAATGAACAAACATTCCGTTGCAATGGCAAGAATTTGACTCCATTTACATCCTTCAAATAGTAGTTTCACTTCTGCATTGGAGCAGTACTAATATACTGTATATTTAGGAATGAATTAGCTAAGGAAATGACCTAGATTGTTACAAACTAGTGTTATTGAGTGAGGGTCTAACCAAAGACCCTATCAAGCTGCCTTATGAAAAATGTAGTTTTCTGTCTTTTTGTAGCTTGATCCATAATATGGACTAAAGTCAAGATATTTAGGCCTCCGCCGCTTTCATTTCTTTTTTTTATTCTTGCAAGACCCCAAACTTAATAGACATACAATAATACATCGCTGGAGTATTCTTTTTAACAAGTGAGTGATTCTTTGTATGAAATACAGTTTATTGCATTAATCTGGTGCATGCACTACTTATTGACATGATGAATCCAATAAAGGAGAAGTCATGGAGAGTGTGATGTTTATTTGATCAAAGGTATGTAGATTCTCAAAGCACTCAAGTATGTGAACTTTGATGTATTTATTACATAATCCAATTAATTACATCTAGTTGAATACAGTAGAATAAGAAAGAATAAGACAAGTATGTGTAAAGGTTTGTGCTGATGTCCAATGAAATCCAGGCATCTGAAAAATTCAATTCAATGGGCTTTATTGGCATCAAAGTTTCAAGAACAATGTTGCCAAAGCATCAAATACATTGTGTACAAATATTTGGACAGTGTTATTGTTCATAATTACAATTCAAACATTAAGATTGATATATGCTAAGTATATACATTATTAATTAATCTAGTAATTATTATAATAATTATATAAAGATATGAATTATATATGTGTGTGTGTGTGTGTCCTTGTCATTCGCTGTCCCTCAGGTTGTGGCATGTCAATACGTACCTAACTCATTCTCCTATGAGTATTTTTAGTATTTTGAGAGGTCATTTAGCTCTTTGAAATCTGAAATGACAGAGTTGAACTTGTAAATGTTCATTATTCCTTTATTTCCTGAGCCTGTACTTGGTTAGGCTCTGTCTCTGCTTTCTATCTCTGACAGTACAGAGATGTTCTGCCAATTTATAATCTCTTTTTAGGCCCATATATCTTTCTAATCTACTTTGGCTTTTAGTTTCTTCTATCCAATATTCCAAATAGTTTCATTGCGTTATAATTTGGTTTACTCTGATTGGTGTTTGGAAAGCAGTGTTTGTATGAGACTGATCAGAGTGCGTCTGAGAGGCGCAGTTAGTCTCAGCACCAGCTGATGTAGGGGACTCTTTGGAGTGGAGGGTGTCTAGGGGGCTGGATTTAAGGTGATTAAAACATTTGAGTGTTCTCTTTTGAATGCTAATTATCAGAGGGTATCTGTCTAATTCCACTCTGCATGCATTTGTTGGTTTTTTTCTGTGTACGTGTGAAATTTATCTGCAGAATTAAAGTTAAAAATTCCAACGGGGGTAACTATGATGAGTGGACCCCATACTTAACTACTATGCAGCGCAATGGGCAGGATGACCCTACTGAATATTTTAAGACAGATTTTAATTTAAAATGATTACAATTTCTCTGAATTGTGTTTAGAGCTCTTCAAGATCTTTCATTTATTGCATTCAATGCCGTGCTATAGTTATAAGTAGCTCATATTATGTTTAATTACATGATTATTTATGATAACTGGTATTTGTTCTCCTGACATCTTGGCCGTTTTTGAAAAATCATGACATTTGTTTTCAAGAGTTTTAGGGGGTAGGAAAATGAGCTAAATGTATATATGAGTGTCTAATCCTTCAATGTACCTTTATACTTCAAAATCACCAGATATGAAAATATATGGTCACTGGACACATGTGGCCCTTTATTCTGAAACAGATTGCCATTTCATGTTAGAATTAATGAATGTCATTTAAAGGCTTGTATGTATAGTCTGCCCATGTGTCTACCAATAAGCATTGTTTTTACTCTATCATAAGGGGTCTTAAGGGGTCCTATTCCCGAGGTGTTTTCTTGTCAAGGGGCCCTGTGTCTAAATATAGTTCACCTTTATTACTTCAGTTTATTTTACACTCACAAAATGCATATTTTGACACAGCAAACCTTGGACAGGGTAGTTTTCCAGGAGGAGTGCTAGTTAATGTCTGTGACTAAAGACAAAATACTGTATAATGAAGCAGCCTCATGTAGTGTGCCATGTGCTCTGTGCCTGATGTGTACCTAAAGGCAAGATGATGCATAAACAATGTACAGAGTGCATCTACACAAAGGCATCAAAAGCAGCCCATGGCTAATTTACCTGCTTATACTGAACCTCAATCATGTATAGTTTTCCTCACTTTCATGATAGCGGTTCTGACTTTATGTCCCTAAACGAATCTTTTTGAATGTTTATTACATACAACCATGAGTATAAATTTAATGCACAACATGGCAGTTTTTTTTTTTCATTAGACAGATGAGATGGCTTTTTACCACTGATGGATGTGAGATCTGTGGGCTGGTCGTAGGGCAGCCATAATGACCAACAGTCAGCGTGCACTGTTCCAGGGGCGCCGTTTGATTCCCTCTACGATCCCACAGCGACATTTCATTCCCCGTGCGGAGAAGTTGTATCAAGGTTGTTTCAAATCACCCCCGTCCCCATCAAAGCGACAAGTTCAAACCTGATGCATCCCCGCTCTGGAGAAGACGACATAAATAAGCTTGGTTTGACGAGTGAATATAACACGTCTGAGTGGGTGGGAGGGGAAGGGGGGGGGGTGTTGGAGGGAAAAGAAAATATTTTTTCACCCCTTAATGGAGCCGTCAACAATCACTTTTCAGCAGAGAGATGGAGTCACAAGGCGGATGGCGGTTTTGTGGTCTAAGGCAGAGGGAAAGCATCATTACCATAGAAAAAACATTACAGCGAACGACGGACATCCAGGCCATCAAAGATGATCATCTCATAAATTCCATGCACTGTATAATAGGCCTGTCACTCTTGAAGGCTGAAGGGAAAATAATGCCCACAGCTGATTTTTATCTTCCACAGTGCTTCTGCTGATTACTGCTAAATAGGCCTCAGCTTGTTTAGCTAATAGACACCGCGGATGCAAAACCGCAATGTGGCGGGCAGCTTTTGATGGCTACTGTCCGAATCCATATGTCCTTTTCAATCTCCCGTGTCTTATCATTAAGCCAATAATTTGATGAGCAATTAAAGCAAGGCCGTTGTAAACAACCGCTCAGCCAGTGTGATGTGTGGCATGCCCAAGTGGGAGAGACTGCGGTCCTGCAACCGCTGCTTAAATGCCAGCGGTAGGTAATCAGCCATCAGCAGGGACCCTGAACGGGCTATCGCGACAGTGCGCTCAAGCACACAGATACACGCAGTGGATGTTGGAAGTAGGTGCACACACACACACATGGGCCGAATAAAAATAAGACATTAATTTAGAACAGGGCCCGGATAGATAAAAGACTAATGCCTCAGGTAGCCAACTCTCTTCTTGTTGTAAAGGTCACAAATTATGTCTTTGTCTCCGAAAACACGCGGTTTAGATGATGTTTTGGAGGAAATATTTCTAGCAGGAGGATAGCATTAGACAGGCAGTCCCACACCCCCCACCCCTATCCCTATCCCCAACCCACCCACCCCCCCCTCCTTCTCGTTAATTACATGATTAAGCTCTGCTAAGGTTAAAGACCCATTCAAAGCCCTGCATTGCTAATTGGGACACAAGTGATGCTGCTGTCCGGACTTCATCTCCTCCTTGTATTCCCCTCACACACACACACACACACACACACACACACACACACACACACACAATCTCTCCCTCTCTCTCTCTCTCACACACACACACCAACAAATTTAATAGGTTACATCATGTGAAGACACGAGCCGTTCTACATTTTAATTTTGTGAGCCGGCAAACACCCTGTTGTGGCACTACATTTAACACAAATAAGCATTTAGCTAATGCACTTCTCCAGCAGCGAGTGCATCAGTGCAGTCATTTCTACAGTAAACCTCCAGTTGTAAGCAAACAGTAAGAGGGAGCACAACAAAACTAAATATGCCTTCCATTCAAACGCTTGTGCAAGCATGCAGGTTTGGTTTCAGAAGCTGGGGAGGATATTTTTATATATGTATGAGCATCCTGTATATTTAAGAAAGAGGTTAGTGTGCTGTCTGTAATAAGGATTTTTTTTATGCTATCATTAATACAATCACCCTACTTAAAATGAAAAGTCTTCATAGGTCTTAAAAGCTTGTTCACATCCGAATCAGGTCAGACGCTGCATAAAAAGAGACACCCAATCTGACAGGGGCCAGACCCAACCCAAATACTGTAGACCCATTCCAAAATGTGGTCGACTCAAACAAACCCTAATTGAGAGAGAACACCAACACCAGCTATAGTACGATGCTCATCAATTAACACGCAGCCTGGAAAATAGACAGCAGCATAAGAACAATCAAATCTTAAGTCAAAAATGTTTACCTCCTGCGCCGACAGCAAAACATTCTGCGCACAAAACAAATAAATCAAATAGAAAAATATAACTGTTAATTAATAGTATTGTTTTTTAAATAAAACTGATTACCTAATTTATCTCCTTCTGCAATGATTATGATGCACCATGTGGTCAGAGCTCTGTATTGACGCACAGGACACCCGTGGCATTAAAACCAAGCATAATTTGAACACAACTTGAGGATAAGAGGATAAGAGCATGTTAGATGTTATATATTGGGGTGAAGAGCAGAACTGAGCTGCTTCATGTAATGTCCACTGTCTGTCTAAGTGGTTTTCACACATATAACCCCCCCCCCCCCACCCCCACTACAACATCCACACTGAATGTTCCAAATCTCTATGTGTGCACTTTTCATCAAAAACCAGAAGTATGCACTCATCTGAGAGGCCACCTCACCAATCCTGGTTTTGTTTCTTTCCCCCCCTTCTCTTTTGGTGTCTTCAAAGTATTTCAACATCTGTCAAATTTTAATGACACTTTTGTTATAAATCATCTTTGCCCACGCTATAGAGCAATCCAGAAATTTCAAACACAGATGAATGGCTTTTGTGAGTGGGCGTACAACTGAGAGCTAGCTAGCTATACGGACTCTCCTAGGACTGAGCTGTAATGAGCACTATGAAAGGCCCATGTGGCCTGCAGAGCTAGCAGCTAGCTGTGCAGGGTAGCCACTGCAGATGAGACCCTCTGAGGTGCGCCGCAACTTTGGCTCTTCATTAAAAACAAGTAGTGAAAGAAAATCATGAGAGTTGTCATTTAACCGGCGTAAGCTTCCGCTGCCGCTTCCGACTCCGCTTCACTTCGAGTCCTCGACAGAGACAAATAAACTTAGCTTGTGTAAATGGAGCAGAAAGCCTTCAGAAAGGGGAAGACGAATAGGGCACACACTCACGCAGTCTGGGAATCCGCTTTTATCCCTCACTATATAGAAATAGCACCCCTCTCTTTCCTTTCTCCCTCTCGCTCTCTCTCTCTCTCTCTCTCTCTCTCTCTCTCTCTCTCTCTCTCTCTCTCTCTCTCTCTCAGGCGAACTGAGAGATGGTGATCTTTTCAAAGGTCATTTGAACCATTTGTCTTATCTCAGAGTTTCTTCACTGAGATGGCGAGCACAACAGAGAAACTTTGCCTCGGGCTTCAGCTTTGTACATTTCAAAACCAGTCGGCAAGAGCCCCAGTAAAATTTCTCATCGTAATAATGTCTTACTTCCACTGTTATTAAATTACGATGCACTGAATATGACATCATTGATTTTTTTCCCCCCTCAACAAGCGATCAACAAACAGAGGGTTGTAAACAACACCGTAAACTGCCTTATAAATAATGCATGCAGACCCCCAATGGTTGACTCGTGTAGGCACCCATGTGCTTCGACCTGAGTTTGAATCTGGCTTTTGCTAAGCTGTTACAACTTGCCCTTTTCATTTTATTTCTGCTGCTGTGTCTGTAAACACTAACAGGCCACAGAGAACAACCACAACCAGCCTGTTCGCTTAATAAAAATAAGTGAAAAATTATTGTGGACCGCTGCTGCTGCCAGTGTCCTACTGCGAGGACTCCTGCGCCTGTGCTTGAGTATTTACCTGTTATTATGACAAACGAGCGCTGATTATTACCCAGGGTGCACTAGGGACAGCAGTCATTATAGCAACTTCCTGTTTCTCACTAACACCTGTGCCGGACGCCTCGGGTTTTGGCAAAGAAAGATGAGAGAATTAATATTTATAAAGAGGAACAGCTCCAGTCGCATCGCTAGAACAGAATGAGCTCGTTGTAACAATATGGAGACCACAACAAGTATTTCACACATGTAATGGAGAGAAAGAAACAATGTGAGTTAATCATTTTAAATGCTGGTGACATTCTTCAAATTTTTGCTAGACTTAACAGCGACAGTATAAAAATTGAAACGAAATACATATAATTACAATATCAACTCCACTGACAGCTCTGTAGATTAATTCTATCACGCTCTCAATCTCAAGAACTGTCATTAGTGATTGTTTTAATGGATTACAGGCACAAACACAGTGACTGCAGGGACGTAGTCACCCTGCTAATACGCTTTAAATAATTTTCAGATTTGTTCCTCTCTTATTTTTGGACTTGTCTGACATTTTGATTGGTAAAAAAACCAGACTTGGTGTTTGAGATAGTAAAATGTTTGACATATAGATACTTAAAATAGCTGTGAATGTAGAAAAAGCTGTAAACAGTAAATTACTCATTTTAAATTGACCTATTTCATTGCAACTGAAGTGAGATTCTACTCTATTCAGAAAGGTGACGACTATTGTGCATCCAGCTCTAGTGTTTTGAGTATCAAAGAATAATATAGATTTTTCTGGATTAGGGCTGCAACCAACAATTATTTATGTTATTGATTCATTCAATCAGTCTTTCTTTCAAATGATAGATTAATTGTTTAGTCTATAAAATGTCAGGGCATTGGGAAACATTCATTTCTCAAAATTTCAAGTTGATGCCTTCAAATTGCTTCTTTTCTCTTTTGATATTCAATTCACAATGAATAACATAAACAATAACAGCACAACCTCACAGCTCAGAGCCTCGAGCCAGAAAATGTTTTTCATTTTTTATTTAATAAATCACTTAAAGTCCCCCTCCACTTAGAACTGTATTTTCTCCCCTTTGTTACTGTTTTCACATTTATCTGCTGAAAGTGGAAAGCTTCTCTGTGCTCATCTGAGTTAAGGGTGTGTGATTTGTGACATCACAACTAGTTTGGAGCCAATCATAGCCCAGTACGCAGCTTATATAAGTGTAACATGGAGAAACACTGAGAATGGACATTACAGTGAAGTCTGAGACATTTTGTGTCCAGCCGTTAAACTGGAGAGGGAAAAGATGTCATTTTAATAATGCTTTAATTTATGTAATTATTAATGTATGTATTATTCAAAGGAGAGTCTTTTTTTATATCTTAAAACATGTCTGGAGGGGATCTTTAGCGATTAATCAATTACTAAAATAGTTGCCAATTAATTTTCTGATGATGAACTTATCGTCTAATTGGTGGGTAAAAAATGTAACAGTGCAGATTCTCTTACACTGTCTGTATTCAGTGATTTAAACCAACTTCATGATAATAATGAATGCACAGCACAGCAGGGGAGTGTGAATAGATGCAAAATTCATGTGTGTGTGTGGGAGGGTATGTGAGTTTTGAGGGGTGGGGGCTTTGGAATATCCAATCAGATTTTAGGGCAGGTCAACCCCACCTCCCAGAACTATCTCAGCGAAGCAGGCCATGATGACATGACGCCTTCAATTAACCTGCTGCACTCTGGCCAATGACATTTAGGCACAAGCATGACCTGAATCATAAACTAGCTTCCCCTCTGTTCTCAGAAGTGTTTCACTTCTAATTGCTCCCCCTCACACAGTCCCCAGCAAAAAGAGCCTGAAAGTGAAAGCAGCCCAGGCGCATAAAAGGCGTTTCATCGGATGCAAAGCCTGAATTTACAGCATGTGTACAGGAATGGATCCTGTGCTCACTGTGCTCCCACGAACCCACCTCAAATGAAGTTGCTCACAGTGTGTCTGGCAGACCTCAGCTGCTTTCTCCAGCAGCCCCAAAACTGAAATATTCATCCTAAACACAATGTTTACAGCACATGATTTATTCTGATAGTCCTATGCCTGCTGTTGAAAATATTCATGGCTGATGCTATGTTATGGAAACATAATACTCATATAGCTCTATCTGTTATATCCAGACATTTTCCCTTCTGTTTTCTCTCATTGATTTTGGCTGCTAGTGCCACCAAGTGGCTGGATTGTCTGGGTTTAAAGAGGATAACAACACTGCAGTCTCTCCTCTGTCTCTTTTTCATCCTGGCCAGCTCAGTCTATGTACTGGACTGATTCACCACAAAGGGAGTCAATATGCCTTAAAAAATGTTCAAGGTAGACCCATCTCAGTTGCTCTCATCCACAATTCATCTATATCACAGGCTGGGAACACGTGTGTATGTATGTCAGTCGGTTCAAAATTACTTTTAGGGATGGTGATAGATGTGTTGCTGATTGTTGAGTAGCTGCTAGATTGAAGAGCAGTCCACTCGCATCACCCACACTCTTTCTCTCACTCTCTCAGGCCTCCGTCTCCCGGGATGAAGAGGTGGGCAAGAGCAGTGAGTGATATACGAGCCAGCCTGAGAGAGATGAGAAGGACCTGCCATTCCCTGTCAAGAGGGGACGATACGAGGCGAGAGGTTACGAACATTGAAATGCCATTTCCTGCAGTTCACTACTTCACTCTCACCGCTACCTCTGAGACCAAGATGAGAAATGTGCCGTATGAAAAATGGCTCCCATTACAAGCTTGACCCCAGCTGATCTTTGCAGTTGACCCCCACATCTTATAAGTGTGACCCTGTTGCAATGTCTCAACCTTTTCACCCTCTTTACACATACACACACATACAGGTACACGCACGCTCACATGCAGAAACGCTCACACCCATCCACTCGTTTTCTGTCCCATGGGTGCCTTCAGATTAGTTATGACCATCTAGCTAGCTGCCAATAGCACCGTAGTGAGTATCTACTGCTATCCCTTTTCTGAATCAGTGTAAATGGATCTGCTTCACACCAAAGGACAAGATATTAATCTTGCACTAATCACTACCATGAACCACTTACATCAACTAGACCTGGATCTATGCTGATGAATTCATGAAATATTATCACTGATGCAGCATGTTTACAGTGTTGAGGAAAGTTACTGTAAAAAAAAAAAAAAAAGAAAAAGTCATTTGTAAAAGCAATTGACTCTGCTTTAATGATTTATTATGTGGAAGTTAAAGGTATCTAATGAGATACTTTCTGTAGCAATATTCTCCTGAAGTGTGCTGTTATTGTTGTACAAGTTGCACTCAAGGCTGCTGCTTTTTACAAAAAGCAAGGGAAAAAATGCACTCATACCAAGCTAATATTATATGATCAGATTATTGAATGAGCCATTTGTCCTGTTTGGTTATTACATTTACATTAAAAAAGCACACAGTGAAACATATGAATGAAAAAAAAAGATCAAATTTAAATATTTATTAGCAAACTGTAAGTCTGAGACATTTAAATACTTTAATCTAACCTTAATTATGTTAAGTCAAAAACTATGAATATTTACATAGCATTTATGTGAGGATTAGATATGTAATCATTTACCAGTTTTTTATATTTACTTCCTTTGTCGGTGGTGGAAAAAATAGCCGGTACAATACAGAGTACAGAAATACCTGCAACAAAATGTAATCAAAAGTTATTCAGGAAAATGCCCCCTATCAGTTTTATGCTGTGATATATAATTAGATGTTTAATATTAATATTTTAATGTGTAAGCAGCATTTTGTAGCTAGGTGGTGGAGCTAATTGTAACTGTTTTATATGCTATAGTAATTTTAATTACAGCAATGCTTCATTTTATGAACTTATAGTAATCTAGTAACTATGAAGGCATTAATGGAAATACAGAAGTCAAGTTTCACAAAACTGCACTTGGATTACATTATTTGAGTAAATGCACTTAGTTATATTAGCCTCCAACACTTCCAGGGTAAATAAATAAATGGTTTTATCAATAACAGAGCAATCTTTGCCACATAACTCCTTCTATTATGCCATTCAACATAGCTGTTGAAACGCCTGTACTGTATAACCTAGTTTGAATGTTTTATTCAAATCTGACTGCATTTCAAGAACACACTTTACTGCTAATTAAGAGAACAAGAAAGTCCACATAATTATCAGTGATATGTTTTTGGTCTTGTCCTGACCTTGTGGTCATACTCCTGCTTCCAGCGCCTGAATCACAGAGCCTGCCTGCCTGCATGAAGCAGTATACATCGTGCGTGGGATTTTTAACTTTCAACACTGACACAGGTCCAGCTCAGAGAGATCTGGTATACACTCTTTATATCATCCGCCTACTGAAAACAAGCCCTTTCCTGCTTTCAGAAAATTACATAAACACAGTAACAACTTCCTGTACCATTAAAAATGTATAAAATATAAAAACGATGGACATGTTTTATATGACAGAGACTCAGGAAAGACAATGCACAGCCACATGTTATCTCATATTATCTGGTATCCTGCTACTGATAACAGCTGCTTTAGTCAGTAAACTTAAATACAGCAAATGGAGCATAGTTGGTCATATACACTACAACCATGGTATTCTTAAGAAAGACTCTGTAGTCTACTCCATTTGTCCTTTGGTTGTCTTTTCATTTCTAAAGAAGGTTTAACACTCCAATTAGTATGGTGGCCCTGAGGTGCAAAGTATAGTAACATCAAATGAAAAGACAGAAAATAGAAAACACAACATTTCAGTTGCATTTAGTCTAGCCACGAGCAGGACTTGTCCAAGCTTTGTCTACTTTATGAAATGTCTTTTCAGTTTTGTTGTTGTGCTCACTGAAATGATATTT
Source organism: Scomber scombrus (assembly GCF_963691925.1). Classification (NCBI taxonomy): domain Eukaryota; kingdom Metazoa; phylum Chordata; class Actinopteri; order Scombriformes; family Scombridae; genus Scomber; species Scomber scombrus. Next base: position 9,134,791 of record NC_084991.1, read on the forward strand.
AATTGGTTAACTTATTCTCTGAATTGTTTTCAGTCTTGCAATGGGATTTCATAGATGTTGATGCATGTTCTGAAATGCTGTGGTGTGTTGTTGTGCTTTCTGATTGGTAAATGTGTTTTTCCCAATATTGTTGTTTTTTGCAATTCAGGGCCACCATAGAAATGTGAGTGTTAAATGGCAAACACACCTTTGTCACATATAGAAGAAAAAAAACACTCTAAAATGATAATTCTAGACATTTAGAGAAATCTTTCTACATTTTTAAGAAGTTAATGCACAGGCCTACATGGATGTTTAGGCAGATTACCATATGTGATTGCCGCTATAACACACCCCATTACTCATGGAAGTATTTGCCTTTCGTTTTCCATCTCTCAAAAGATGACTTCCTCTGTCTCTACTAATCAGACTGCAATGTATATGAATATATTTTACTGAAATGTGTTTGCAAACTGACATCGATATAATTGTGTTATTTGATTCCATTTAGCACATTATTATCACATGTGATGTGGGATCAAAACATGCTCTGCAGAATCAGTTAGTAAATAGATGGAAAAAAATGTTTTAAATATTCAACATGTTCGTAATTGTTTATAAGAGACGTACCGTTATTATTATCATCATTATTATTATTTCTCTGATAATGAGACAATGTTGTTTCACATTTATGCTAAACAAATCTGATCAGAAGTAAACTCCAGGAAATAAAACTCCAGAAAAAATAAAAAAATTAATCAAAGTTAAGAAGAATGCCTGTGTATTATCTGCATCCAGCCTGGAAACAACATCCACCAACCAAACATATTAAAATTTGTATGTACAGTAGCACATCCTGTTCTGACAAAAATAGATGATTGATGTCATCACCACTGTGAAAATGTGCAACACCGCTGAGGAGGCAGAAAAAAATTTATGTAACAATTTGATTGCAGTTGGACTGATGGACAATGTTGAACCTCGTAAAATGGCATCAATTACTCGCATAACATTTTATCAGCAAATATTAAAGATATTAAACAGTGGGCAGCTGTTAAAAATGTTTTCTGCTCAGAGACTGCAACCAAAACACTGATGAAACAGGAAGCCACTGCTTATCTAACTGTGGTTAAACATAGAGCGACTAAATTTAAGTGACATTTTTTGCCACCAGAAAGCATTCAAATTATCCAACCCATCCTTGATAAAGCATGTGGATCTCGTTGGGAAAAAACTCATTAGATTTGCCAATGGAATAGTTATTAAAATTACCGTTTGCAATTCAAATCCACAATCAAGAACCCTAGAGAGATAATTTCATCATCTCCATATTCATCCACAGCAATGTCAACAACGCTATTCTCCCCCATGAATGTTAAATACATTAGTTACCCAATGCCAAGCTAAAGACTGGGTGAAGTTCAAACCATACATGTTAAAGACTAGAAGGTTGAAATAAGTGGCTTCTGTATCATTTCTCTGTGTTAACTTGGGAGGAATACATTTATTTTTCCACCAGGCTTTTGTATCAGTGTAAACCAGGTTAGCAAATTCTCCCAATGTTTTTAGAGTGGACAGATTCAAATTCACAATTTGACCCAAATTCTCCAAAGAGTATGACATAACCAGTAAATCTCTGCTGGAAAACATTTCCATTAGGCCTATGAACATATTCAAAATGTTGTTTTATTCCATTGATGGATTAGAGGATATAATTTGGATTTAATTTGGACAGGAAAGGGACATTATTACATGATCAGATCATGATCAGACATTATTACATGATAGATATGATCAAATGATGATGATCAAAGACAGATATTACAAGCAACAACTAACAATTTATAAATATGTGGTTCTAACCACTGGATTATCCAAAAGTAAAAAGCACACACAAAATAATAATTTGGGAATTAATTTTATCTTTAAACCATCTGCGTTTAGCTTCATCCATTCAAAGTCAACATGCAAGATCTTCTTTCTACACTCATTTTCAGTGTTGGGCAGGAAGACATTACTTAGTAATGTGCAATAATTGAACAGCATTAGCTAATGTGATCACTTTTCTCAGTAACGAGTACTTTAAGGGAACACAATTTGCAATTCAGTGATTACATTACATATACTAATCCCAGCAGTGCTCTGTTACTTTGACAAAGTGGGGGTCAAGCTCGTTTAATGTCTCACTGGGAGTTGATATCAGTTTTGTTACAGCGGCTGCCATGACACCTGTACATGTATTTTTGTCTCTTTTCTTTTTTTCCACCCAGCTGGTTGGCTCCACGCCTGTTCCTCATTGCATCAGTTCAGCTGGGTTCAATCACTTCATCAGCACTCAGTATAAAGTTTACAAGTTTAATCTCACTGCATTCAGTTGACAGACTGGTGCAGTCAGCTTGGAGGCAAGATTCTAGAGGCAAGAGGATAGCCAGGCTCCAATAAAAAGAGGAGACATGACTCCTGTTAACACCAATGTTCCTTTAGCTGCATGTTTTAACTTTGTTTTTAGTTTTTAGCCATTGTTAGCTTCTATTTATAGATATAGAGACATGTGACAAATTAAAGGAAAATCAACATAAAGTGGCTTTTTTTAAGGTGTTGGATCAACTCATGCCACCAGAACTGCTTCTACTGGAAGGATGAACACCATTCTTTCATAGGAAATAACCTTATTTGGTGTTTTGATGATGATGGTGGAGAGCACTGTTTTACACATCAGTCCAAAATCTCCCATAGGTGTTCAGTTGGGTGATATCTGGACCCTGTGAAGGCCATAGCATATGATTCACAACGTGTCATTGTGGAAGAGACCACTCCAATCAGGATAGAAATGTTAAAGGTGATCACTCAGAACAACTTTGTATTAATTTGCAGTGACTCTTCCCTCTAAGAGGACAAGTGGACCCAAACCATGCCGGCAAAAAGCCCCCCACAGCATAACAGAGCCACCAGAACCACTCACTGTAGAGGTCAAGTATTCAGGCCTGTACTGGTTTTTCCTTTTAATTTGTCACCAGTCTGTAACGATTCAGCAATGACACTTGAACAACATGGAAGAGAAAAAAATCGTATTTTTTCAATCACTTGTAGGCTCTCAAGAACTGTTGAAACACACTGAACAACAAAGTGATGATATCTCCCATGGCAGTAGCAAAGGGTGGGGGGGTGGTGGGGGTTGTGGGGGGTTCTCTTTGCACACAACTTGATTAACATGCCCCTCCTTAATCCCCAGCCTCCCGGCTACTTGACCCGCCACTAACACCCCTCTTGTCTCTCACTGTTCCCTCGTTATCACAGCCATCTTGCCTGTCCCAAATGCCCTTCCTCCACTTCATGTGTCCTTTTTAATACGCCACCTGCCTTCAAATGCCCACCTTGCATCTCATTACAATCTTACCAAACACTTCACCTCCAGCCTCCTCTCAGGATTGACTCTCATATATTAGGAATTTAGCAGATTCTCTTATCCAGAATGACTCAGAACAAGTTTCTTAGGTCAATGTTAGGAAATAACAAGCAATTGATAGTAACATCTATGTGGGTCAGGATAGAGAGTCATTTTATTTGTATCATGCATGTGCGTGACATGCAATCTGACAGAAAGGGCAATGAAGAAGACCACAAGGTTGCAAACGTGAATGCAAACTATGCATTATTTAAAACATTTTCTTACATAAGTTTGCTTTTTCCACTTTGACTGCTAATTTAGTAAAAACTTGCTCCTACCCCATTAAGCAGTAGTTGAGGCATTCTCTTCATTTACCAGCACTTTCCTTACAATATTCTTTAATAAGGTACGGTCTCCAGTTTCCACAAATTGCTGCATTTGCTGCAATGACCCGATTATTTAACCACAACGACAACAAGCTTTTCATTTAGCCTTTCTTATGTTTCCGGATATCAAAGAACTCAGCCACCTCTGCTGATTGTGGTGGATGGTTTAGTGTTATCACTTCCCACAAGAAGAAAAGGTATCTGTGTCCAATTTGTCACCCCACTTACCAATTTCTGCGTGCAAAAACATAAAAGACCTCTTAAATTGCTAGTCAGTGCTATTCAGGGGAAGGTTGAGGAGAGGATGATATTTCTATTAACTTTTCATTGAAATTACAAATAATTTGGCAGTCTGATCATCTGAAAAGAAAAAGATTGTCATGAGCGCTCTGGGGCTGCAACAGATGGTTATTTTCAGTATTGATTAATCTGCCAACTATTTCCCCAATCAATCAATTAACAGTTTTGTCTATAAAAACGAGAATGCCCACAGCAACATTTTAAAATGACCAACAGTCCAAAGTATTCTGTTAACTATCATATGTGATGAAGAGAAGCATCAAATCCTCAAATGTGAGACACTGGAAACACCATTTATTTAGCATGTTGGCTTAAAAATGATTGATCTGATTTATTCTGCTTTAAATGAATTTTGTGATACAAAGCTTGTTGGCCAGACGTGTGAATTTCAAATATTTTGAGGAACATAAGATATAGATGCGTTAGAAAACAAACTGCTACGATTGTGTTGATAGTTGAGTTTTACTTGAAATGTGAGGAAACTTATTTCTGCATTGAGAAGAGAAACTTTTTACTGCAGGAGAGAGAATTTGTCTCTTATTCTAGGTCATTCTCAAAAGGTGGTCAAGAGAGAAATAAAATCCCTCTCCTCCTACATCATCCATCCCTGGCCTTGAAGTACATCATGCTGTTCATCTTCCTCCGCTACCTCACATCTTTCTTCATTTCGCTCGCAGGCGTGCACCTGCCTGCAGTGCAAACATGCAGTCGGGGGTCAGATAATCTGGTACACGAAGGGTTTCCCCGCATTAATTAGGGAGTGAAATCAAGTTAGAAACACTTTCGACTGTTTACTTTGTTTTCTTGTTCGGTTTGTGTTTCCTGTTCAGTTTAAATAGTGTAAATCTGATTGAACGTCTGATATCGGATCTAAACAAACTGTTTGCAAGTGGGCGTTTTTGAATATCATTCCCTAGACCTCCCATTGTCTGAGTGGGATGAGACTCCATGAGCAACGACAGAAGACTCTGAAAACACTTCTGACAGCTAAATCCACGATGTTGTGGGATGCCTGTCTTTCATCCAAATTTGCAGATATTTCAGGCTTCTTTTTGAAGTTTTTTTTTTCCTTTTTTGGTGTGTGTGTATGTGTGGGGGGGTGTCTTTCCAACTCCTTCCTAATAATCTTTTTTTTTCCCCCTCCCTTGCATTCATTACTGATTCTACCACAAACAAATGTCTCCTCTCTGGCAGATTTGTGACTCTGATCCAGGGGCGTAATCTGAGAACAGCTTTGTCAACATCACTGGCTGCCTATTCATGTTACTGTTTATCGCCACATTCCAGGAAGAGAGACGGCGACGAACAAGTGGGAGCAGAGATGGAGGTGAGAGGGAAGGACAGACTGAAACGGTGAATGCAAGGAGGAGACAGAAGCCTCGAAAAGAAGAAGAAGAAGAAGAAGAAGAGAGAAGTGGGGTAGAGCGACTAGGAGAGGAGGGAATCACTCAATCGTTTCTACAGAGGGAAAGAGGTATGAATATTCCAATTTTACCCTGCTCATTAGAGATGGCTGCCTCTTCCTTTGGGGGAAGCACTGCTTGTGTTTGTTTCCAGCCTGATTATTTGCATGATGTATTCTACAGCTTTATATTCAGTGATGGGAGAAAGATGACGTTCTGGCAGGCTGACAATGAGGCCTAAGGGGCGCCGAGGCAGGCGCAGTCAGTTTTATTCAATGCAAAGATCAAAGGCCACGCTTCTTTACCCCAAATTAGTCACTATTTCACAGTCACTAAAGCTCCCTACCAACAAGTCAACTTACTTGCACAGCTTTTAAACAAGGCTGTTTTCTAAAAGCTTGGCAACAACTGAGTAGACATCGCTGTTTTGGGAGAACTGCCGATAACTAATCATGAAGTCGTACTGCCAAGAGTCTGAGAAGCTGGCTATTATCATTTATTTTGGATGACCCAAGAAGCAACAACAATGGCCACATCATTTCCTGGTCGTTTGGCACGGAGAAGATGACTGCAAGTGAACCTTTTGAGCAAAACCACCTTTTAGCAGCCAATCATGAACTGGCCTCATATTCTGACCCTTCACAGTATCTCCTCACAATTAGTCTCTACACCAACATTTCTGAACCACAAATATGTTTTTTTATCCATAAATATCATCAGTCATTAATACATAGGTGATGCATTCACAGTCTCACTTTATATTCTGGTCACGTTACATAATCCAGCCATTAAGATGTCAATGAATATTGCTGAATGTGAAGAATGCTGATTTTTGAAAAAATAAGGGGTCAAATTTTACCTTGTGAGTACAAAGACATGTATAAGTTAGACAAACTTTTTTTTTAAATGTTGTTATATTTAAATTTTTGTATTTTCTGGGTCACTTAGGTTAAAAAAAGTGTTTATAGAGTTTTCACTGCTCTTAAATAAACAAAAGTAAACAAAAATAAATTAAACCTTAATGTTACTGCTAGTAATGTCTAGCTAAGTTATTATTTTATTATGATTATGATTATGATTATTATTATTATTATTATTATCATTATTATTATTATTATTATTATTATTATTATTATTATTATTATTATTATTATTATTATTATTATTATTATTATTATTATTATTATAAGGTATTGGTGATGGTGATGTTCCTCTGGCTGCCTTTTGCTTGTGGGGTTGGTTCAGCTTGGCGGGGTTGCAAAAGGCATCTGTGTGGTTTAGGTCTTCATTGTTAACCTCTTTTTCTTCTCTTCCTCCCAGTCCTCAACTAGCCAGATGTGTTAAGGTTTTGTGACAATAAATGCAATTTTAGAAGCTTTATTCATGTGTGATTCCCTTTTTGTGTCGCTGACCCTGAGCAGTTTTGTGACAGTGATGTAGAGATACTGTAGATACCTGTACTGTATGGAGAGGCCAGTATATAACACTGCTTGTGTTATGTGTCCTCAATGATAGCCTAAGTTATGCTCAGCAATTGTGTGAACTGTGACGATGATTGTGATGATTGTTGTGGGTTTCTTATCTTTGTCTTTTCATTTGTGTCCCTTTCTGGATTTATTTTGAGGGGCATAGTTCCAGGGGAAAATGTCTTAAAACTTGTAAAGAACATAAAATAAAGATGGGACCTGTTTCCTCCATTAATAAAACATAAAGGAATACTTTGTGACGCATACATATTTGTATGTTTGCTTTATAAAGTGTGAGTTAGTTCAATGTTTCTGAATGTCACAACCTTCACTGCAGTTTGTAATGTAGCAGAGACAACAACACACTTTGTTGTTGGCATGATCTGAGGAAAATAAACTATTTAAAATGTTACCATTATAATGCTTTAGTTATAGTTTGTTTTTATTTTATTTCATTTTACATTTTTTGTTTGTCCTTATCCAGGTTATGTGCTGCACTAAAGTTGAGTCTTTTTGTTTCTACTTTTGGGGTTTGTGAAAATAAACCTAAACTAAACCAGACTTATGAATGGTTATCTCATTCTGTTGATAGTAAAACTGAATTTGAAACATTAGCTTGTTAGGAAAACATCAGTTTGTGATGTAACTTCGCTGAATAGAGTGTTTTATGAGAATTTCCCATTAGCCAACACATTGCATATTTCTTTGATAAGTAATGGTCCTGTTGAAAACGTCACACTTTTACTCGTGCTTTTGAGCAAGGGCAACATAGAAAATAAGAGACAATGCTCACCCTCCCTTTGAGACTCTTGTTGCCGATGTTTGTGCTTTTTTGTGCACACATCCAAACAACACACGATGCTAACATTTTTCAGGAGCACCTCCTAGCACCATTTCATCAACTCCATTGGATGCCTTTAATGTCCTGCATAATGAAATGCAGCACTGAGCGTGCAACAGCTTTAATTCTACATAAATACCAAATATACACAGTCACACTGCAGATTGCAACATAGTGAAGCAGATTGTGCCTGATTAGGCTTCAAACATGAGTGTGATGGCTTCTCAGCACGACATCCACCTTCTCTCGCCTCCTCCACTCATCACCCTTCTTTCTTTTCGCCTTTTCTCACTCTCTCTCTCTACCCAGCTCCCCATCTCCCTGCCTCCCTTACTTTGCCGGAGAGCCTGCAGTCACATTAGCTCAGAGTAGTGACTTGCAACTGAGACACCCCCCGTGGTGCATCAGCTATCTATAGATTTTAGCAGTTACACAAACTCTATCTGTTTGTTTCGGAGAGGGAGACAGGTGTGTGCGCAAACACATTTTCTGTTCATATCCCCTTGCTAAATACACATTTGACACGTGTACACAGCAATCTGAGATACAGTGGTGTGGTTTCATTTTGAGGCTTGATGGCAGTTTATATTTGACAGGCTATGAATCAGGGGAGACCGAGAGGAGAGAGAGGAGAGAGAGAGAGAGAGAGAGAGAGAGAGAGAGAGAGAGACATAAAGGAGGGGAGGTTGAGATTGGAGGAAGCTGTGAAGGTGAGAGGGAGAGTCAGGGAAGAGATGAGGCAAGACTGTGAGGTGAAATAGAAACTGAAAAACACAGCTTAGAGAAGAGGAAGTGCAGACGCAGTGAAGGGCAAAGTGTAAAATGTTTGCAGTGGATGTTTATTCACCTATAAAGGGATGAGTGATATGGTCAAAATCAATATTTCTATATCCATATATGTCACAGTATGACAAAAGCATATACTGTATAATACTTTGACTGAAGCAATAAACTTACACATTACATGAGATCAAACATATAAATTATTGTTAGTTTTTGCCTCTGAAATAGAGACCATTTGCTCCTCAGACATACTATGTAACAGTAATGTCCCAAGTTTGATTCTGGCCTTTTCCTTGCTGTCTTTACAAAAAAACTGTTATGTCAAGATAAAATGTCTATAAAATCGATCAAAAAAAGACATTTGTGCAATGATAAAATGCTGTTATCATGGAATGATTCAGGTGAAAGTTTATGAACGAGCCTAATATAAATCCAAGAGTACTAGAGAACTTCTACAAGAGAAACCTCATTATAACCACAAAGATATTTGTTTTCCAGGATGCTGAATACACAGGTGTTCTTGTAACTAGACTAGAAGTGTAGAGACACGCTGGCAGCTCTGAGCTAAATGCTAACATTAGCATGCTTACACAATGACTATGCTGATATATTGATGTTAACAAGGTTATGTTTTCTGTCTTGAAAGGACTCACAACACATTTCATTACATTCAAAAGTATATTTCGAGCTGAAATTAAAGCAGAAATTTTAATTACAATTTTGGATGCAAAATGTGTAGAGTATGTATTGCATGCTAGAATGCTAAAATTTGCTCATTAGCACTAAAAGTACAACCATTGGATTGGATGGATAAATTCAAATTTGAACCTGTGGATGAGAAAATCAGAGGATCACCAGTGTCTGTAGGATTCCTCTTAGGGAGAATATGAATATTTGCACGAAATATCACTGAATTCCATCCAATAGTTGCTGAGATATTTCACTGTAGACCAAAATGGTGAACTAATTGACCGATGCCATCCTTGTAGGCATGCTGATTGCTTAACTGAAAAAAGAAAAAGAATAGCAGGGATCTTGTTCTAGCACAGATCCATTTTCATGCTACACAGAGACTGATGACACGTTCATGTCATAATGCAGTAACTATAATAAACTGTAATTAGTTTCTGCCTTACAAATTGGTTCACATCAACCTCCAGGTCATAATTACTGGGAAACTGCAATTTTTCTGAAAGCTCCAATACAGTATATCTGATTTGGGACTTAATAACGTGCATATGCCTGAAAACCAAGAAGTTATGGATGCCTCACTTCAGAGAGTATGTTGTTCAATGTAATTAAACCTACATTTAATTAATATACTGTTATTTTTATTTTAAATCATCATACAACCAATTAACCTATCATATAACCTCCCTGAATTGTCAGATGACATGAACATTTGGTCCTTAACATTGGAATCGTTCCAATCCTTCCCATCCATCTGACATAGTGTGAACACAGCATACGAACAGAAAACCCGTTAACAACATCGCCTGCAAAATGCCAAAAAAGTTGCACACACAACTTATTTTCTTGTTACATGCTCATGAAAGTGTGGTTGTGCCTGCAGCCATTGTAAGCAATGATGTACATTAAGTGATCCTGACACGCAGCTGTCAGCCTGGCTCTCCATTATCGTATAGTGAACACTGAACACACACACAGAGACCTGGTGAACTCACCTGATCAAAGTCACTCACCCATGTTCCTCCCTCTCTTTCTCTCTCTCTCTCTCTCTCTCTCTCTCTCTCTCTCTCTCTCCTACCCTCTGTCACTTACTCTCTTGGGAATCAGAAAAGGACACACACACACCTGCGGCTGTAGATGGCCTCACTAAACAGGCTATTAGGATGCATTCAGGGACGACAGGGATGGCTTGTAATGCCTCTATAATCACGGAGGCCGTACTTCAACAGATTGCTTAAGACGACTGCATTGAAATTCACTTTCAAAAATACTGATCTGACTTCAGAAATTATAAGGTGGTCTTAGTTAAAACTTTGAAGACTATTTATCTAAACTTGAGAATTAAGAAAGACCCATTTGGCAGGAGGGGGAAAAAACGTATCAAGTCAGTGAGAGGCTGCAGTCGCTGAGAATGACATGCACAAGACAGCGACGTCTCGATGTAGGGGGCTTCTGTAGAGTTTAACTGAGCCATCCAGACGACATGCCTAAAGACTGAAGAGCTACAGCCATGAAACCCCATAGCTCTCACAGTATCAAATCCAAAATTGAATTTTCTGCTCTGTCGCATGTTGCTTGTTGAGATGGAGACAGGGCGAGCAGGGAAGGGAAGGGAAGAGAAGGGGGGGAGGCGTTCTTTGAATCTCTTAACCTTTACGGCTTGTTGCGGTATCAAGCCCTGCGGACAAGATCGGACGCTGACACGTTTGTCGAGGGATGACAAATTAGCTGTCCTTCCAGATGCCTGATTGCCTGACCTTTATTCACTAAGTGGTGGTGGTGGTGAGGGAGGGGGGTGACAGCGGTAAATGGTGCCCGTGTCAATGAGGGGCCTGCACGGGAAATGCACATTTCACCTCGTCTATTAGCAGTCGCAATGAGCACCGTGGAAGTACAATCAAGAGACGAACATCTTACCTAAGTATCTTCTTCTTATTGAGCATATGGTTCCATAATATTTGAATTATCTATGTTGTTTTGGTTGTTGTAATGATTACTTTAAGTGTGTATTGCTAACACAAACAAATGTAATGTAAAAAAAAAAAGCTTGAAAAACAGCCTGTAATTTTCTCCTCTCTTGGATACAAAACAAAGTATGTGTTCTGTCTGCTGAAGTACTTTTCGAGACACTCATAATTCAGTACTTCATAAGTACTCAAGGAGAACATGAGAGCAGAGAATGTGTTAGAAAAAGAAAACAATAAAAGTACAAGGACTTTTCAGCTGCTTTTAGCTGAAATTACAACAAGAGTGTGTAAGCAGAGCTCACAAAAATACACTATTGCTTAGTTGCCTTTGTGCAAAGGAGACTTAAGTTTGGTTTGTGATATCTTGCTCAAAAGGTTGTTTGTATTTAACTCAATCCAATTGAGTCATCTTTAGCACTATGATGAAGTGGGCCCCAAATATCCCCAGGGTGCCCTGTAGTTTTCAGAACCAGGTGACTTTCTTCCAGAATGTTAGAGGCACAAAAATAATGTTTAGCATGTGGCTTGTTGTCAAAGATAGTCTTTGTTTTTGCAGTTTAATTTTAGTGAGACAAAAAATGTGACAACTTATATAAAAGATATTTTAAAAACACACTCAACCAAAATGTCAATTAATGATGAAGGTAGTATTGCTAACAGTGTTGGGTTTTCAACACTGAATATTGCCAATGAATATAAGGTTTTCTGACTTTAAACTGCTGTCAATAATTGTATGTTACTCTATATTATATTTGATGTATTTATACATTTACTGGCCACTTTATTAGGAACACCTGGGCAATGTAATGCACTCCAATACAACACTTCTGCAAAGTGTACACACAAAGTGTACCTAATATTTTGCCCCCCTCATGTATGTTAATGGGGTGGACAAAATATTAAGAACGCCACTCAATATAATGCACCCCAGTACACACCACCACCCACTATGAACCTCAATAATAAACAAAGTAGAATTATCACCTTCCTGACAATGTCAACAAAAACCGAAAATGTATAAACTTTGTATTAATAGAATGTATGGCAGAGCTGTTGTATTGGGTTGCATTAGATTGCACAGGTGTTCCTAATAAAGTGGCCAGTAAGTGTATATTAATATGATTTTTTTAGACTTTATTTTTTTTAGATGCTTTCAATGAAAATACACTGATAATTAATACTTATTATTAGGTGAATCCTACTATCATCATATAACCATTAGTTATTTTTTTTATTTTATCTACTCTTCTTCCGCATAAAAAATATTTCCCATTTTACTTATAGAAGTAAAATAAAAATGTAAAGTTTTAAAACTATTTTTTTAACAGTTTGCTCTCAACCATAAAAATAAATGTGTAATTAAAAAAATATATTATTTGTTTAGACAGTCAATTAAATAGCTGTGTGGTCAGTTTAAAATATATTAGGTCGTTAGATCCCAAAGTAGTATAAGTTAAAAATACTGTAAAAATACTGTCCAGCAGCTGCTCATTGGAAGATATAAACACTGAAAATTAAATGATAAAAGAAAAACATATCATAAAAATGTTTGTTAACCATTACAATGACAATGTCTCACACACACACACACACACACACACACACACACACACACACCCACAAAGCACATGGCAGCTTGTATCTCGATCACGCTGACCATGCTCACTCATCCAACATGTTGATGTCATCTCTCCGTGTGATGACAAGGACTGACATGAATGCTCTCCACGTGCAGCTGAGCGTAACATGAGCTACCAAAACATCTGCTAGCAAGACACACACACACATACTCTGATATACACACTCAAACGTGCAGGAGCACACGAACAGGAAAAAACTCTACATGCACTGAGCTTCTGTGCATGTAGCGTCATTGTGTGTCAACACGCCTATGTCATGATTTTTACATTTGTTTTCATATTTATAAGCATGACAACTTGTGACTACAGATCATGACAGAATCAGATCTGTTAGTTATTAATTCATTTCTTCAAATGGCAGTGTGGACTGAAATTGAATCTCTCTCTTTGTTTGTGCTTGAGAGCAGACAGACAGCCACAGCGGAGGTGTCTAGTGTAGGGACACTGAGGTGTTAGACAACATAATTATTTGGCAGGTTGCTCCTACACAGTAAAAACTCAAAATTATGTAACTGGTGCACATTTAAAAGTGTATACAAAGTGATGAGGCCACAGGAGAATTGGATTAAAATGTCACTGAGTTAAAAGTCACCAAAACACCTCAGCTTATTTATCCAAGAAAACAACACACCTATGATTCCAATTAACTGTTCAGGTAAACCAATTAAAATCCTCTCAATATTTTAATTTACTCTTTTTCATACTTTTTTGTACATTGATCAAATGTGTTAACATAATCTTGGTATATACTGTATATTTTATGCATAGGCCTATATTTGTTTATGAACTGTAGGCCCCTACCAATGTGTGTTACTGTAGTAATCTATTTAAATACACATCAGGTTAACCTTTAAGATCAATGCAGATGTGTAAGCTTTATGTGTATTCTGCAAAAAAAAGTGGCAGATTTTAATGGTGAATGAAGTAGTGAGAAGTGATGGGGGATGCATGACCTGATGATGTGGCAACCCTCATATTGGCTAGCTGCTGCACTGGCAGTATGTAAAAACACGCCCTTCTCTGGATATAAGTAATGAAAGTCCATTGATCTTAAGTTTACAGTGTGAGGTGTTCATTGCTCAAATGTGTCTTTTTAATAGCATCCAGCTTTTTTATTGTAAGCAAAAATGCCAAAAGCAGAAGATGTAAGGCATGTGGAAAAAATATGTTTGCAGCACGCACATGAATCTGTTGACCTGAGACAGTAGAAAACAGAATCGATAGATGCTGGAGATGACATAGGAACTTGTCACTTGTTCCATCTAATCAGCCTAACAGAGGGCAGCAGAAAATTTGCACAGCAGTTGTCTTTGAGTCGTATGTCCTCCAAGCAGCAGAACAGTTATAAAGGACATGTCTCTCTTGAGTGCAGCTGTGGGTGTTTGTGTGGCCTGAGGCAAAGCTCTGGTCTCAGCACATGACAACACAGCACGCCTTCAGGGGGTTATGATGAGCACAGGTACAACAAGATGAGAGCACATGAAAAGATGTTGAAAGCATAAATAAGCATGTCAAGTGCACAGACCGAGAACTGAGAGGTCAGTGAAAAATACTGCCTGCTTTCACAGTGAAGTAGAAAGCAAAAAGCTTGACAGATGCAGCAAAAGTACCAAAGGGGGGCAACGCTTTGCGGTCAGTTATCATCTTTGACATCTAAAACTTATGTAGCATTAATATTTAACACATGTTAAGCTGAATTAATTTTATTCATCCCAGAGGAAATTTTTGTGCCAAAGATGCTCAGTATACATAATTTCCCCCTTTTTTCACGAGTGCATCAGAAGTTGAGTTGTTATCGTGTGGTTATTTATAACATGGACATTATTTATATGCAAAATTACAACACAAACTAATTAGTGGCGCATGCCATGTATCATTTTATCAAGAAAACCCTGCAGCAGCAGCTTGACAAGCACTGAGACACACAGTCAGGTGAGCTCTGATGTCAAAGTGAAATGTCTGGCGGAACTGTAAGCTGATAACTGAACATTTTTTAATGATGATTTTGATGATGATGTTTTTGAAATTGTATATTGTATAAAATTAGCATAACGATTGAGTATTGCAACATTTTATTAGCTAAAGCAAACTTTTGATCTGTGACAAGATGACAAGATTATGTGATAACGGGTTACAGCACAAAATTAAATAAAACAATTAATGATCTTGTGTTTCATGCTTAAGTGGAAAATCTACCGAGTGTTTACATATCAATTTCAGTCTCAGATTTACGTTAATCAAAGAAAATATAATATATATTTGTTAAATTTGAGTGGTCAAAGTTGATTGAATGGCTGAAAGGGGGCGTCGAGATCAACGGTAGATGCATCAGTTTCATATATTGGATGAAAATATTTAAACGAGACTTAGTTAATTTCATCATTCAGTGAGCATGAATACATTATAACGTTTTTAGAGAGAAGAATCTCGTCAAATTTATTTGAGAATTTATTTTCACGACATCTGGTCTCTTTTAGAGAAATAAGAAAAGAAAATCTGTTAAAAATAAATCAGTTAAATGTTGAAATTGTAATGAAAAAGGTTTTGTTGGAATGCAGGGATCTAAAAAGCAAGAAAGGATCCGAAGTTTCAATAAGAGTCTGAGGTTATCTTTGCCTGCGAGCAAGAACACATTAAGCTGTCAAATTCTAGCGTACAAACACAAGGTGGAAGAGATCGGGGCTATCCTTTACATTGACTTTTGTCTGTCCTTTCCTATAAGTCTAAAGGTTTCCCTGCATGCTCCTATGCTGCATGTTAAGCAGTTCCATCCAGAGTAAACTTTACCCAAGTGCATCTTCTCCTACCTAATTGAGTTAGAGGATGCCATCTCCTTTGAGAACAGGACATTAAGCTTCCCTCTCAGGGAATGGTGGGGGAAGTAAATCACTTTTAATTAGAATAAACCTTAAGATTAGATCTGGCCTTTTCCCTTGCAGTCATTTGCATATAGCTCCTCTCAATACGATCCCGGCGCCGGTGGCTGATAAGCAGGATTTGGAAATGACAGAAGAGGAGAGGTGCTGAGGTTAGTACCAAAACCACTCAACAGGTGATTTGAAAAGGCCTTGGTGTGATCCGATTTTTTGGGGTATATTACATTTTACGCAAACAGAGCAAACTCATATAGACGAAATGACACTGAGGGAGTTCGCCATAGATGTGTGTAGAGGTACTGCAGGGGACTCAGGTCAGGGCTTGCTAATGATTGTTATGACGGTGGGAGGTTATTAATGACATTTTACTTAAGTCCAGGGTTCCTACACATTTTCCATTTCAAAATCCCACAGTTTTCCAGACTTCGGTCCATATTTGACATCTGAGTACAAATAGTTTGATATTTGTATGTAAATAAATAGTTTAAAATCCAACTGTTAACATATATATTATATTCTGACTATGTATGCTATTATGTTGCCAAATAACTGCCAGAAGATTGTATCTAGATAGTGTAGCCCATATAAAACAATTAATACCAAACCCAGACAAGAGCACAGAATTTTATTTAAGATTCAATGCTGAAACAGTGCAACATGATTTAGTTTTTGTCATTTTAAGTTAAATAATGTCATAACCCCTACAGTAACAGAAGGGATGGTGATGTACAATTCACCAGGGAACCAGAAAAGAGAACGAGAGAACAAAAGTCCATTGACTTTGCTTCATTAGACGTTAGATGAAGTAAAACTACTCCCATTGAATTATTTTTCCCTCAAACCCTACCTGCTCTTTAACAATACAAAGTGCTGTGTGAACCATTCACCTGTACTGCCATGGCTATGCTAGTTCATCTGCAGATCAAAGTGTTTCTATGTTGGTCTGAAGTGTTCTTCTCTTCATCTTGAGATGGTCCACCTAATCCTGTACTACCATCAGTTTCTATGTATGTAGTGTGTTCTCCCTCTTCTTCTTTTCCTCATTAAGGTACACATAGTATCTCTGCCTTGCACACCCAGCAGACTGTAGAAGTTTTTTGGTCATCCCTACATTAACTACCCCACCCACATGGTGCAGGTGGTCTACTATTACACACTGTGCAATCAAGATTCTTTCCTTCATGTTTGCAACGGTGATGATCTCATTAGCAGAGAACCCTCTTCCCACAGAAGCCTGGCCATGGGATAGCAGGAAAAGCGTCTGGACGATTTCTCACAGATGTCTGAATGAATGCCCTTTGGCCAGCTGTGCATGAAAGAAGGTGTCAAGTCAGGAGTGGTTACCAGTGGGCCACTGTGAGGCATCTTCACTCATTTTGCAGATAACAGCAGAGTCCCTGAACTGGTTCAGGATTGTGTCATTTGTTCTCCCTGATCTGTCTAGCACTGTAGATGATCTGCAGGCAAAGCCTCAGATGTTTCTCACAAAGGTGTTCCTTCTTTCTTATCTTCTTTGGATCCAGCCATGCCAAGTTTCTCACCAGTGTGTACCTCAGGGGGCATTTCTCAAACAGCTTTGTCACAGCTGTGACAAGGAACTTCATCTCTTTTCTAACCATGCGGACATCTCGTTCTGATAACTTCTTCCTCACCCTAAACTCTGAAAGTAGTTTTTCTGCTACAAATCCTATGTTGATAAGGGGGGCATCTTTGTGATTTGCTTGATCTTTGAAGTCTTCTGAAAAGAGCTTACTGCAGTTTTCACCCTCTTAAGTGTATCATCAGTGACAAATCTCTGGAGAAGGTGTTTCAGTGTGGTGAAAAGATCATCTGTCAGGAAAGGTATCAAGGGCTTATCACATTGACACTTTTTTTAAGAAAAGGTTGGTACTCTTGAGCAATGAAGAGGGAGACTTTGACTTTTACCAAAAGCATAGGGTCAGTGCATGTTAAACAGACTCCTATGACTTGCTTTTTGGATGTGGTAATTTAGAGGCATTTACATTAACATATCTGGATCTTTGGCAATATCGTAATGGCTCTTTCTAGCAATGTGACATTTTCTAGCCATCTACGTTGACAGTCCCCGAGATGGAATACATTTGAACCTGTTACGTAATCATCTTGCCTGGCTGGGGAGTCCTTAAAAAGCCAATAAAGACAATTTAGAGTGTGCTCAATGACCCAAGTGATAGTATTGCTGCCAGCTTTAAATGCATTGTATCTGATCCACAACTCCCTATGTTGAGGAGTTTGGATCGAATCTCCTATTCAAAGTCCCTGAACAGTGTGTCAAACAGCTCCCAGTTAACATTCGGCCCATCAACTGATAACTGCAATGTACCAACAGTGTTGCAGTGGATGTGTAGTGGTTTGTACATGCATGTCCAAAAAATGAGTCATTGTGCATACACAGTCTCCATCCCATAAGTGTATATGCACATCTAGTTGTTTTGACTGGAGGGGGTGTTTTCAAACTCTTTGTCAAAAAGTAGAGTGTAATCAGATTTCACTTTTGACAAAAATAGTGATGAGAAATGTGGTGCAATACCAAAGGTTGTCAGGTAAGCTGCTTTCTCATTCCCACAGGGGATGACAAAGCAACTTGGAGGCAATGTTGCTGTCAAGACAAAAAAGGTCACCCTTCCCAGTACAGCTGTTAAAGAAGCTGTGCTTCTCCACATCATTGAGCACCCACTTCCTGACTTCTGCAGACAGAACCTCTGAACCACTGGATGTAGCTGCATATGTGACTTTTCTTCTTTTTTTTGGATACTTTTGTTTTGTGTCTTTTGTATCTTTTAACATTTTGGGGAAATGATGGAATGATTTCTGTATAGCCATAAATAAAGCAATATTCATCCTTCATCAATATTTTATATATACATAACCAGCAACAGTATATGAAATGTGACGTATTAAAAATGATATAAAATATTGCTAAACATAATTTAATTATTGATTGATCTGATGTTTATTGTCTCCATTAATTGATTTATTATTTGGTCTACAAAACATCAGAATGAAAGTGAAAAATGCCTACCACAATTTTGCAGACATTTTGTCTCTATAAAATAGAGAAAACTTGCAAAACCCCACATCTGAGAAGCTGGAACAATCAAATATTTTTGATTGGGAAAAAAATCGAATGATTCAGAAATCATCAAAATAGTGGCCTGTTAATTTTCTGCACGTCTACTAAAGCGGTACACTAAGAATAATAATAATAGTATTGCTGTTCCATAAAGTTGGGGAACTTGTGAAAGACAGGTGAGAAAAAGGGTCAAATAGACAACATTTCCCATAAAGCAACATTGATTCAACATTCATTAGACCCTTTCTGCCTAATAAATCTTTGCATCTTTCAAACTCCACAGCACCACACGTTTCAACACAGGCTTAATATTATAAATTTGAAGTCTCAAGCCGAACCTGAGAACCATGAGGACATCAGGGTTATTTTCTCTTTGAGAATCCCCCTCCAGACCAACAAGCACATTAACTGTTTTACAGGCTGTGCCTCATGATAACTAACCAAAGTGCCCTTTTGATTAACTAATAGTTTCAGATCTGATTTAAATAATAATTTTTAATTTTTAATTGAAGGAGGCAGAGATTATGTAAAATCTAATCTCTGCCTCCTTCAATTAAAAATGCCAAGACAACTCATTTATAAATCCAAAAAATAGTGTATATTTATTCACTCTTGCCTCTGCACATTGAATTGTTCTCTGCACAAACTACTCAGACAGAAACACACTTTTAGGTCAGTGATACAAATTCGCTCACACCCAACAACTGGTAGACACTGAACAGTGCATTATAAATGCCTTTATCATGAACTACCTCACAGTCTGAGCCTCTCTATCACTCTCTCTGCTTCTCAAGTGACAGAGAGAGGGGCCCAGTATGACACCAGCACAAACTAACCCCGCCTTCTGTGTTTTATTAATGAAATGAAAAAAGGTCAGTCGAGTTATTTTTAGTCGGAAATGTTTCCTTCGTGAATATGTGTCTGATATTCAGCAATATCTCACAGGGGTTCAGTGTCTGTAAATGACAGCTGGCAGCTGCAGAGATTTAGCCTGCAACCTTTCTGATATGGGACAGACCCTCTAACTTATGGTCTGTAGGGAGGAGAGGAGAAATGGAAGAATCGGTATGGAGAAAGGCATGGACATAAAGAGAGAAAGTTAGGAAGGACGGCGTGACACACACAAAGCCGAACGTAACAGAGGCAGAGACTGAACCCCACTGAGGGAGATGTGAGGGGACACGTCCCAATCTCCTCTCATTCAGAGGTGACAGTCCATCTGTCACCACCGTAGAAGTCCGCAGGGGGATCAATGTCTGCTGAGGTGGCCAAACCAAAAGCTATCTGCATCCCCATTAGTATTCCTCCGCGGTGGGGCCCGGGCCGTCTACTGCATCGGCCTCGTAGCGCAACCGGCAGCACAGGTGCCACATCGATAGATTGATAAGACAAGCCAGACATGGCCCTGGAAAGCCCACGACTGGACAAGTGATTGAACCCCCTGTGGGATAAACTTTTAACATCTTACACAAGCAGAGGATAAGCACTTTCGCACATACAATAACACATGCAAACACACCCAGGAACACATGTACGCACGCATTCGCCGCCCACACTGAGAGCAGATATGGACATCTTACAAGGATGAATGGCCAGCCCGCGAAGGACGGCAGGACAGCATAATAAAAGCCAGACGAGGCATTAATCCTCCTTGTGAGGTTCGCTGATGTTTGCAGCATTATGGCAGGCCACTAACATTTTTCACATCCCGGTTGTATGAGGGAGGTGGGGGTAAGGTGGGGGTAAGGCGGGAGCGGCTGGAATTAGAGGGCCACCGGTAAGAGAAAAGCTAAATCAAAACTATGTGGTTATCATGTGTCATCATTATAACACAGTGGTTCTAAGGTGTGTGTGCCAGAGTGTTTGTTTGAATCCAGCAAGAGTGATACTGTTACGATGTGTAAAGTAAGAACTAGTAAGGAATAATGAATAGATCCTCTTATATCAGTTATATCCATTGAATATGAAGCTACACCAGAGACTGGACTGGAAACAGGGAGAATAAGCAAGCAAGGTTCTATCCAAGGTAACAAACAACAAAAGCTCACTAATTAACCTCTGTTTTTTGTGTTTGTTTGTTAGCTTTGGGGTTTTTTGGTAATAAAAAAAATTGGAAAATGGTTTTACGGTATTATGGGGCTGTATCTCCCAGAAGCAACAAGACACAAATCACAAAAAAAAAAACCTTTGTGCCTTTTCTTTCTTACTTTTTTTTTAAACCATAGTACAATTTTTTATTTGATTTTCTGGGCCAAGTCTGTCAGCCCTGTTAATAAAAAAAAAAAAGGGAAAAAAAAGAAAAACAAGTGAGCACTCAATTTTATGAGTGGAGATGACCTTTACAGAGCCTGGCTACACTGAGGGGATTTCAAGCCACCAATTAGCACTCTAGTTGCTGTTCTAGTGCAATATCAGGTCTCAGAGAGAGACACACATCCCATCAACAACATCAGCATATAAAGCGGGAGCCAGGACACGTACGACTCGGTCAACAACAAATGGATACAAAAGGGGGCTCTTCGAGTAGAGGTCACATTGCGTTACATTGTGTGGCGATGTGGGGGGGTTTGCATTGGGTTGGTTTTGAACCATGTTTAGCAATTATAGTAAGTATTTTACTTCATGCATTTTAGTGTTATTATAAGGTGTCATAATAATAATAAATACAAATATGTGGTTAAAAATAAAGTCCTGTGTTACCATGTGATAACACAGGACTGTATAAACAGGCGTAATGCCTCAGAAGTAGGTCTTCAACTCCAATTCACTGCGTCTATGAAAAATGACAACACCAACGAATGCACACATGCACCTCGAGGATTATGCCCCAGTAAGCACACTAACAATGTGGTCAAGGGCAAGCATAATAATGAATTGATTGTCCTCTGAGAGTGTCATAATGAATGTGAATCAGACTATGCAGTGTGTTTTTAGCAATCAATAAGGCTATGAATTACCAGCACCATCCAAGTGATTGATTATATTCATTTGTATTTAAGCATAATGCAGCGTTAGATCAATTTTGAATATCTTCTACAGACTTCTACAGTCTCTTTACTACCTTTGTAAATAAATGAGAATCAAAGGTAAAATAAAGGATTAAAAACTGACTATTTTTTTTTTGTTTTTAACGTCAGGTAAGAGAGAGAAAAAGAAACTATTTTGAAATTAATTTCCAAAGAGTTGTCAATATTCCTGAAGTGTGGCACATGCAGCGCCTAGCTATGGTGCTGCATTAAGCTTTCATGAAAGTGAAAGTTAATTAGATATGATGACTGAACTCCCGGGATCGTAATTAGCCGAACTGCGTGACTGCTCTCCTGTAATTAAATGTCATTTTCCCTCAGTTCACTGAGCCTGAAAAAAAATGAGGAAGAAGAAGAGGAGGAAGAAGAAGAACACTCTTGCAGAAAATGTCAGTTACAACAAATTCACCTGTGCTCCATGGCCTGATCTCGGACATTTCTGGAACACGGGCAAGCACGGATGACGAAAAGTGAATTTAGGTTGGTTGTCAGTAGTGTGAGCTAAACTAATAAAAATGAACCTCTGCTTGGTGGTCCCACGCTGGTCTAGTTTCATAGCTTTCTCTGACATTTGGATTGTGTTTTGGGGGTTTGAGTGTGGACACTCAGAGGTTGCGAATGAGTGTAAACACTCAAGGTTAAAGTGTGAAGGTGAGAAAGGAGAGGGGGTCGTAACTGCGAGTGAGAATGAAATGTCAGATTCTTTCTACGGTGCCACCCTGGCAGGTGTCATATGTGGATAACCCCGGGATGAGAGGAAACAGTGAGGACAGAGAGTGGGAGGGTAGAGGAGAGACGAGCCAGTCGTACCGAGTACACGGCGGGTCTCTTGTCATGTGTTAGAGGAGAAGAGTCAAACCTGCAGAAACCAAACTATTGACTGACATTAGAGGACACACGGTAAGGACGATCATGACAACAACAACAGCCACAACCTCTCCTGGAACACGAGTACATAACACAGTCTTTCTGACAAACCTGTTTTTGTACTCCTACTTTTAAGAGGCTGCATAAATATACACCAGAAAGATGAATAAAAGAATGAATAAATTGTGAAATGTTATTTTGACATTGTAAGAAGTAAAGAGTCAGTTCTTTACATATGTTTAAGTCCTGTGAAATTCTAACCTTGTTTTTGAAATATATTATTTATAAATTATTCAACTATAAGTAGCATGATATATCACTTATGAAGTACTACTTGACCAAATAGTTTGAGTTCACATGATAAAATATACACTGATCTAGAATTACTGGTAGCCATGGAATAAGATATCTCCTTCACACTGATAGTTTGAGCTTTCAAATTTGTATGTATGACAAGGGAAGGTTCATAAAATTTGGCATTCTTATATAAAAAATCTTGATACAATAGTTATTTATGTATGTTTTCCTGTGTCTGTATATAGATTCCCTTTGTCAGACTCTCTACATGGTCGTCCATATTATGTTTTGTTTGGATGGATCAGTGTAGATCGGTAGTTATTGTATGTGTATGTGTTGTATGGTGTATGGATTGCTATAATAAAGAAACAAATAAATAAAAAGCACAATTATGTACCTCTAAAAGACCAACATGTACCAATAAACAGTCCCATAATAACAAGCCAATTTTTAGAAAATGAGAGCACTACCTATTTTTCCTGTCTTTCGATATTGTTTGCATTGTGTACATCGATTTGGAATCGCTGTCGCTGCAGACTCACACACCTACAGTAGCTTGGGAGGGAGAGGACACAAAGGGTATTGACAGAAGCAGTAGTAGCAGTAATCATATCTAGGGATGCGGCAAGGATATGATTCCTTACTAGTTTCCCATCCATGAACACCTTCAATTCATTAGGAACAATGCAGAGCTGATACCCCTCTCAATTTACTACCTTAAGTTATTTTAGTGACTATACTTTAAGTTCAGTTTGTACCTTAAACTCTTTATTTTTGGTCATAATTCTTGGTGTGTAGCTCATACTTTTCAGTATAAAAATGTAACTCTCCTATGTGTCTATTTTTGAGCGTGATGATGAATCTCTGGGGTTCATGAACACATGCATGAATGCATGGATGGTGGATGTCATTGATAGGAACACCCACAGGCTATATTCTCTATAATAATCACTCATTTTACTATCTCTATATAGTATGCTCTCTGAAGAAATATCATTGACTCCGGAGGAGACAGTGTGAGTGGGGAACCTAATTACCTCTGCCCGATGGATAGAAAATGATCACTGTGAATGTAATAAGGCTTTAACTTGTTTGCCTGAGAAAACGACTCGAGGCTCCCTGCCATGTTTTGAATTAGAAAAACGACAGGTTAAAAACCCACCTGTGTCTCCGACTCAATCACTAATGTGGAGTCACTGCACTTCTCATCTATGAATTATCTGCGTCGGTCACAGAAAAGCCTTTTTCATGTCAAAGACACCACAGACAAGCTTCAGCTACACTTTCCGACCCTGTCTTGATTTTAATTTGATTGCATTTTATGCTTTTATGAAATACTTCACAGCAGAGCGAGTACAGGAAATGAGAGGGATGGGTAATGACATGCAACAAAGCTCAAAGGCCAGGCTCAAACCAGAGATGTTGGGATTTGTGGTCAGTCCCTTAGTAACCAGTGGGCCCCAATTCTCAAAATCTGTTCTACTTGAATGATTGAGATCTCTAATCAGAAAGTCTCTTTGCAAATTCAAAAGTTCAATTAAGTACTGTAAGTGCAATGTTTGATCACTGGAACACCCTTTAGCACCCCCACACCCTTCTGATTTCCAAATAGGTATTCACTCATGCAAATATTTCAGGACAAAAGTTGTACAAAATTTGAGTACCAACCACTTTGTCCATGAAACAGGCCAGGATAAAAGTGCTGAAAATGGAGATAGGATGGGCAAGCTCATTGTACCTGTGCTGTATATGATTTTACTACTTTAATCTCAATGCAATTCATGTGTTGTGTTTCATTTGCTGGTTTTTCATTTGAAATTAAAATGACAAGAACAGAAGGCGATAAAACTGAAAAACCCTAAACCCAAACAAAAGAAATCTCAAGTTGAGTCATACAGCAGGTATTAAGGATCCATCATCTGCATATTATTCCAGGGGCAGTCTTTTATGGGTGCTTTAAATTGGGTGGTTTTATGACTGTGGCAGTATGTAATATAATCATATTAAACTCCCTTAAAGGGCCTCCTAAATTCCCCTTATGTTTGCCTGATCCCTTATCGCAGGAGACCTTAAGTGGAAAACAAACTACTGTGATTTTTCTGAATAAATCACTTCCACGTCATCACGAAGATTTCACAAACTGGTGACAAAACAACTCAACATACTCAAGAATGAATTCCGACCAAACAACAGTTGTCTGCTTTGACCTTTCCTCAGCAGCTTTTATGCCAGTAGCTATAGCATTACATCCTGCCAGCCTATCTTACTGCCCGAGCACTTAAGGTGTCTACTGCTAATTCCACCTGAGCCCTTAATTACCTCATTAATTTAGGCTGACAGGGTAGGTTAAAACCCCTCTGTGATCCCCAGGCTCCATACACGAACATTAGCCACTGAATGGGAGGCCATAACCCGGTCCCCTTTTTTTTGAGACCCTTAAGTGTTTAACAAGGTTTATACCTAATCCAGAACTTTATCTTTATGGATCTTGGCCTGGTTTTTCAAAAGCAGCTTAATTGTTGATTGGCTTACAGTTGAACCAACATCATCTCAGTGCTTGGCTACGTTGGAAAGTCTTGTCTGAATAAGGGCTTTAGGGACATTACAGTACGCCCAGCATGGCCGCTAAGCTATGAAACCATCAGTTGAGGATTTCCACTGTGGCTTTAGGTAAGCCATTTCCCAACTGGATCCATTCAATGAAGACAGCCACTGAAGGACAGAGAGCGGGAGAAATACAAAGGCTTGAAGCCTCCTGGAGATCCTATCTAGACAGAGGAGTAATAAGGAGAGGGTTGCAAGGAGGGTTATATTGGTCTAGCTGGATGGAATGGAGGAGAAAGGAGGGCCATCACACATGTCCAGCCTTGACTGAAGATGGGATTAGAAAGAGAAGCGGGGGGAGACAGACAGACAGAGATAGAGAACAGACACAGAGGAAGCGATAGTGAAGGAGAGCAGGAGAGGGTGAACGAGGGAATGGCAGGGAGGAAGATTGATGGCTGACTTGTCCTCGGTCAGTGATATTTTTTTCCATCTCTCCAAACGAAGGCTGCGTCTCGGAGCCCCCGACTCTGACACGGAGGAGAGAAACGGGCAGATGGTGAAGATGGAGGAGAAGAGAGTGATAAAATCACAGAGCAGATATAAAAAGGAATAGGGTGATGTTCTGTGATAATGATGATTGTGAAAGGTGCAGAGAACGAGGAAATTGGGAGGGAATGGTTGAATTCCTTTTTGCTCAACTTATAGGTAAGGAAAAATATGGCAGTATGAGAAAGTTTAATAAACGTTTTAAAAATATGTTTGATTTTAGGAATCCCCTTGTTTGTCAGTCACTGCTCCTGCCTGTTTTCCTAGATGTTTACCCTGAAATGCACTTCAACACTGCGAGTGAATTGCATTTGGCCACAGCTGGGGCTCTTTGCCACATGTACAGGACAGAGCAGAAAACTGGGCTAAATGGCACAATTCCATCTAATACGTCACATAGCAATTGCATGTTTTGCCATATTTGTGGCATTCACAGGGGAAAATCAATTATTCAATTAAACTACAAGAACAGAACAATGAATCTGACAATTCCATTGTTGAAAATGCCATTATATTCAGTAAGAATGAATGCAGTGAACACTATTAAATGATCATTTTTGACATAATTACATTGGCTCTATTCTGACTGTAAATGGTGTGGGGGTATTTCGTGCAGAAAGCACATTAGCTTTATTTGGGTGTGCATCTCAGAATATGTAAGGGGAATACATACAAATATTGTATATGCACACAAACAGAAACTTGCAAACATTCGTCACTATATAGCAATCTGTACTGGAAGATGTTTATGCTGTGTTATGAATGTTTGTGTTCCCTGTGCTGTTTGTCCTTTTTCCTCTCATGTCTCTTGCTCTATTCAAGTCTTTTACATGTGATCAGTCCTCACTGAGATGCACGTAGCCCAGTGAAGGGAGTCGTTAAACGCTCAAGGTTCCTGTTGCAGGGAGAGGCTACTGGTTTTTGGACTGCTGGTCTTGCTGCATATCAGCTTGGGAATTGGGAGGATTTTGGTTTTTATTGCTGTTCTCTTTTGACTGTCATTAGTAAATTCTATTCAGTGTCTTTGTTGTTTTTGAGGAAATAAGTCCGATGGTTGGGGTATTTTAAAATGTGTTGTTAGAGTTTATCTTTGGGTCAATGGTGGAGTGTTGTTCACTCCAGAGTGGAGCGTAACAGCTGCATAACACCACATTAAACCCAGGGTCAACAGTTTTACCATTAAGGCACTGTACGGAGTGACTGTAAGTGTGATACAGCTGAATCTCCAACGTTAGCTACAAAAGCGGCCTTTGTATCCACACATGTAACCCTGACCTCGGGCTACAAAGGGCTGCACCATGGATCAGCGAAGTCAATGTACCATGAACCATGTATGATGTATGATGCGAGTGTTATTTTGTTCAGCTCCAGTGTATTTTTGGATTAAATGAGCACTTTAATTCCAGCACAAAGAACTGGGATATGGATTTCATTCTCTCAAATCATGTCAGATCGTTTAACTTTGGTGGAGAGTTCATTGATTTGCAAGAACGGAGAGATTTGCCACTTGGGTGACTCTGTCAATTCGTTTGTCAGTCCCTGATTTAAAATATATCAATTAATGAAAAAGATAAAATACTCTGTCTATGAAAGGACATGATGTACATGCAAATTGGGAGCATGTATTAGCGCTGTTTGAATATCCCATCATTAAATCACACTGGTGTTATTGTATTTTCAAAACTCAATGTGAAATGAACCAGTTCTGGAAAATATTGTAATAAAATACTGTAAAGGCTTTTATACAATATCTCTTTACTTAACTTTTTTAAGAAAACTCGCCTCAGATGAAGTATCCCAATCTAAAAGTTATCAAACAAGAAACACCAAAAGGTGATGAGATATGCAATAAAAGGAAAAAGATGATAAGGGACATGAAAACTTTTCCTATAGCAACTTTGCTAAACTAGGCCAAAACTTACAAGCAACAAATCATACCAATTTCCAACAAATAACTCGATAATACTCAAGGCGACCATATGAAAGCAGAGATGAAGCTGTATGTCCTTCCCGTACTGTACCTGCAGGCTCACTTCCCATCCTTTAAAAACATTGAATGAACTATACTGGCAGTTTACAAGTCCATTAAATCAACTAGGATACTGTGGGAGAGCTGAGGGAAGATGTATTACATTTGTGTTATTGGTCAAATATCGCTGGCCTGTGAAGGAAAAAAGGTGATATCCAGCACTGGCTGGGCAAATGGAGAAAGAGAGGGGGATGGGGGAGTATGTCAGAGCTATGTCCTTTCTGATAAGTGAGTTTTCTGTTCCCTTCAAACCCCTCCCCACTTTAATAAGAGTTGACACCTATTTGTGACATATGACTGTATCTCTGATTGCCTGGGGCGTGATAGCATCCCGACGCCCAGCTCAGCTGGAGATGGAGGGATAGCGAGAGTGAGCAATGGAGAAATAGAGGCTCAAATGCGCTGGTCACCACGATACTCTATCTATGGGAGATATGGAGGCTGTGTGTCTGTCTGCTGTAGCGGGGAGGGGGGCAGAAATTGGAATGTGTGCAGCTTATGTGTTGCTTGGTTTAAGAAGTGTTGGATGGCATGAGGGAAGAGTTAGATGGGTGAAAAATCATCGGGGACCTCAGGGAATCCATTTATTCACATCTCTATTTGCTAGCCACGGTTAATATTCAGTGTCGCAGGGCAGAGCAGACATGTTTCTGCAGGGCAACTTCCTTCTGCTGTTGGATCTCCAGGTGTTCCTGGGCCAGCTGTGAGATAAAATCCCTCCAGTAGGTCTTTGGTCAACCCTGGGGTTCCTTCACAGCTGGCGTGCCATTATACATCCAGTGGAAGGTAATCTGAATGCCTGAACCACCTCAGTAGGGTTCTCTCAAGATAGAAGAGAAGTGGCACAGTTTTATAGTCCTCCCGGATTCCTTAGCCATGGAAGACTGAAGAAAGCTCATCTTTAATGCCTGAATCCATAATTATTTTCTTTATTTTCTTCTTTTTGGTATTTTGGCCAAATCATACAGATGTTTTTGATATCTTTAAGCTTCATGGAAGAATGTAACTCTGTGTGAATATGAAAAACCATCTTCTACTTTTTTATTATAGTCCCTCATATGACCCAACTGTCTGAACATGGCTATCATGGGCAGCCAGACCAAAAACTGTACCTTGTTGGTACAGGCGTGTTGTTTCAGGTATCCAGGAAGACCTTTTTAAAGAAACACATTCCTGGGTTTGAAGACCCATCAGATTAAATACTGAACAGCAGTATCAAAATCCTTCCTCATAGTATTAAGGTTGCTCTTTACATTAAGATCCTTCCCATGAAAATCCAAACAGAGCAAAAGACAAGACGCAACCCTGTCAACACACCGACCTTGAACTATTTGACAAATGCCAAGTATGCAGCGTGACAGACCCCTAAGACCCCATACATCATCTCCTACCAAGACAAATGACAGAGCCCAGTTGTGAGCTTTTTTTTATTACTAGTCTGAACTCTACGATGAGCCTTAATTACATTATCATCATTCACCGATGCCACTGACAGGTTTTTAAACACCACACAGAGAGGTGGTATTTATACCTTTAATATCCATTTACTATAGTTTCCATGTACATGCAGCCTTGCAGTCAGAGCAGTGGTTTGACACTGTGGTTTCACAGATCAATGGCCTCTCCTCTGCAGTGTCTCTGGCATGATAAAACACTCCTCACTCAGTATGCTTACTGAGTCTGGGCTACATCTAATGTGCCTGGCTAAGAAGGTCACCAAGGTTAGATAAAAAACGAATGTACAAGTGTATTTTTTATCAATAAATTCAGTGGTCCTGACAGTTATAAATGTGGCGGCTATACAAAAGATAAGCACATATTCTGTGAATTGTGTAATGGGAGATCCTTATGGGTGCCAATGCAATATAACAATTTGTTTTCCTATCAAATTAAATGGCATGACATTGCTTCCATATTATCCTAAAAATAAGAACTTTCTCCTACTTCTGGTCTATTCACCTTCAACAGGATTGCTGGGCACTCTAACGTACGGAGCCATTTGTCAGTCGGTAAAACCTTTTTGTGTTTCCATAAAATCTTTAAGGATCCTTCACAGAATATCTAGAGCAACAGAGCTGACAAAGAAGCCATTTCATGTAATAACTCGATGTCATTCCCTTTCATTAACCTCAAACTCTGATAAAGCTTTAAAACTTTGAGCTAATAACATTTGCAGCTAATGGCGTAAGACTGAATAATGTGAAGTCATCAGGCTAAGAAAGCCAATGCTGCCTCCTGACCTCACAACCTGTAATGAAATACATCTGCAGCCTAATGTGACACACATTGTCACAATTAATATGAGTCTATTATTTTCTTTGAAGTAAAGGAAGCACACTGTGAACTGAAACTGTTAGTGTTGTGTTACTGCTTCCCCCGAGGGTATAAAATGTGTGTGCCACCCTATTTGTAAGAATTAATTCAAAGTTGTCTTTAAAGAAGAATCGTATTTGTCGCCTTGATTTCTTTGGGCTTTGTTTAACCAAAACCAACAACTTAATTTCAGTTGGGGAAGTGTGCTTCAGTCCACCTAGAGCCATCGTTAATCGCAATTTAATGACTGTTTGTGGAACAGTATGAAACCTCTGTGGCAACTGTTCAAAATTACAGGTTCCTGTAATGCGTCTCGAGACTGTTGAAATTGTCACGCTCCTGATTGGGATTCATCAAAGGCTTCTCAATTAGGAGACATCTCCGTTGACACCGGAGAGCTTTTCCATCTAATGAAATACCTCACATTATTGCCCTGCTAGTAAATTATTCAACTAAACTCCTGACGGGGGGGGGGGGGGGTTTGGATGGCGGTAGATGGCAAGACATAAAGAGTAAAAAAATAAAATAAAATAAAAATGAAAGGAGTCTCCTCATCATTTTCAATTCATCACCTTTCTTCCATATTGCCCTCCAGATCACAGAGAATATTCACCTAATCAGATTTATGATTTATCCCATTTAAATTCAGTCGACTTTCTCAAACGCTGAGAGGTGGTGGGTGGAGGAAGAGAGACTGTGAAGGATAGACAGAGAGAGAAGCAATTTATAATCTACAGAAGAAAGACACCTAGTGTGGGTGACCTCTATTTTAATGAATAAAGATTGGCTCTTTATATATCCCACTATTGTGCCATTTCTAATGAGCATAAATTATTAACAGTTAGTGTCTGAAAACTCAAAATTCACAGGCCATCTTCTCCTGGTATATGTCGTATTATTGTCAAAATATGTGGATTTCAGAATCAGTGATGGTAATGAAAAGGGACAGCTATACCATTATTATATTATCATGCTATATACCACTTGTGAGCACTTAAGTCTATGTTGTATGGATTGTGCTGTATGTGCAAGCTCATTCTAGATCTGCTTTTTGCCTCAAGAATATAAAGCGCAGTTATTATGATTATACATGTAGTTGTATGTATTTATGGCTGGATATCACTAAGACTAAATGAAAAAATGTGATATGCCTGAATGAAGTAAAAGTTGTCTGAGCAACAGTTTGTTCTCTATTTCAAACTACTTAAACTGCTTCAAGCTCAGTCCAGTTAATGAAAATAAATAATAAAAATACAAAAAGACAAATGTTATCTGTCTGTGATTTAAGAAATTGAGGGAATAGTTTATATTCCAATGTAATGGCTGTGCTTTGTTTATCCCTCCATTCAATTTGTTTTCACTAATTTCCTAATATCTCTGAACATATAAATTAACATGTGCTTGCAATTCAACAAAATGTGTTTTCATTCATTTTTAAAGATTTCTTCCACATATCATAATTAGTTTAACCTGACTGCATTCATTAATTTGGTTTTATTAGTTTAATACTGTTTTGATTAAAGCTACATTACATTTACTTTGACTGATTGCAATTTTTTAATAAATTATAAACAGATAACTTAATTGTGCTAAAAAAAAAAAAAAACTAAACTGATTTATCATGAAACTTCTTGCTTGTAAAGTTTGCGAAATTGTATTTTAATTTTTGAGTTTTTTGTAAACAAAGTCAAGAACACATCCTGTAAAATGGGAATGCCACCAATTTTACAAATAAAAGGTGATAATACTCGTCAAGGAGACTATAAGCCTGTGGAAACAATTATGTGATGTCCTCTGTGGCTCTGGAGACTTCAAAGATTTGAA
Organism: Scomber scombrus; assembly: GCF_963691925.1. Classification (NCBI taxonomy): domain Eukaryota; kingdom Metazoa; phylum Chordata; class Actinopteri; order Scombriformes; family Scombridae; genus Scomber; species Scomber scombrus. The sequence goes on from NC_084991.1 coordinate 9,167,053, forward strand.
TTAGGGGAACTCATGGAGTTTAAAAAATGAAGACAGCTAACTGACAGGGAGGGTCTATTAGAGGATGCAATTTAGATTCATTAAAGGAATTGTGGGAGCTTGACTCATGCAGCTAACTAAAAGTTTGAATACTTCAACTTCTGCTGCAACATTTTTTTATTATTTTTTTAAAAATCTATCTAATCTATCACAAGTCCTCCAAATTTATGAAAGTGTAATGCTAATTAGCTGGAGTACATTTTTTACTAAGTACAAAAGGGGCTACCAAGGAAAATAATATATAAAGATGCTTAAGACTTTCTACAGTGAATCCAATCCAGTTTGCTGGATAGGTGAAGATATTTCTCCAGCTAATGTGAAAGGGTTCAGAGGTGGAGTTTTTGTTGAGCCTACGCAAATTATGCCAAAGCCTTAGCAAAATGAAGTGGACGAGGCTGTGGAGTAGCCCAGGTGGGATCCCTTCAGTGACAAGCCATATAATTCCACATTGACTAATTTGCAGTCAAGTGAAAGAGCAGACACAGAAAGATGAGCTTAGTATTTTAAATGAGATGACACAGCAAGAGGTAAGTATGTGACTCACAGGTGACGCAACCGTTTGATATAGGGACCCACATCCATGCTTCAATAAAGGCTACCAGCCAGCATGTACAGCACACAGGTGCCTCGCTTTCAACCAAGATGCAATTTTGAAATAGAAGGGCTTTTTCACTGTGCCCTTTGTAATTCTGTACTGGTGGGAAACATGGCTGAGAGTTGAAGTCTCTGCAGACCCTGCAGTACATCAAAATCCACTCCACATTTTCTCCCATGCCTCTGTTGCCGAGGGTCTCGCAGGGTTTCCAAATACATGAGTTGGTTTGCTTCTGATACACAAATCACAGACTTATTTCTCCAACTCCTAACCTTCCACTGGCCAAAAAAGATTTCGTAAAAGTACTGTGTAGTGGTTTTTCTGACTGGCAATCAGCGATAAATGACTCTCTTCCACTCTTCTATTAACACATTTCTAAATTAATATAAGAAAATGTGCTTTCGTATTGGGTCATGACAACACATTGCAAACATATGAATAAACAAAAATTGGCATAATGGAATACTAACATTGGCACATAGTTACATTGTTTTAGTGTTAACACTGGTATATTTAACAGAAAAAACAGAAAACTGACACCATGCTGTATTTCTGCAGCATGTGTCAGGACAAATACTCCCCATGTACAATAATTACTATAGCTGGCTAAAGCTATAAAGCTATCTTTTTCTTTGTTCAGCAGGGAGGAAAAGCAATATGATCAGATTAGATCCTGTTTTCCATTATGCCTACAGCCAATCTGTGATATGCTACTTCATTTTACAGATAAACTGTGCACTGACACAGCCATACCATCACAGAGACACACACAGGCGCACGCAAACACACACACACGCACACACACACACACACACACACACACACACACACACGTTTAAACTATCACTGATGGATCCACTATGGATCGGCTGGTCTCTAATGTAATGGACAGATGGTTAACAGGATGTATCCATGTAACCTTGACTCATGTGTTCACATTACACACATAAGCACATTTAAAGATCTTGACAGCACAAAGTGCCTTGAAGTGATGGTGGTTTGACCCCAGCTGGTTGTTTGTGTAAGTCTCTTAATGATTCAATGTACCCTCTGACCCCATTTTTCCTTTGATCAAATAGAGCAAGTTGAGATGATGAAGTGCTTGGTTTGCCTGTCAATCTTTGCTTCTATTCCTAAGCAAATGAAATCTTAAAGACCCAAAAAATACACATAGTTAAAGGATTTGTACCTCTTATGTTTTAGATTATATTCACACATTTTAAATTGGGCACAAACAAAGATATCAAACTTTTTAAACAAAGTTTAAATCTGTTTTTTGAGTTGTAAATTGGATTAGTGAAACGTTCTCCCACTGAGTGTGGAAAGAGGAGCTGGCGGGTGGAAAATGTTCTTCACTAAGGGGAATCTTCTGGGCGACACAAATCCTGCTGAAAGGCGTAGCTGCCTTTATTCTTGGCCACCGTGCACGGATGACAAGCCTAAACACAGACAAATTCACACACAAAAACGCACACATGGGGACATACAATAGGTGTACACACAGGCAAAAAAAAAAGAATAAAAGAAAAGCAAACAGACACTGACAGAGAAACGTGACTGAGCATGCACGTTCGAACCATGAAATATCAAACTCGAATTTACACACGCACGGCTGGGCTCCCTCACAATGGAAGGGGTGTGAAATGAGTCCAGGGCATGTTGCACTGTGTGAGGGCTTTTAACACATGCCTGGTCACCAGCGAGCGGTCAAGGACCCTTCCTGCGAGCTGGTCGACACTGCTTGTGAGGCTGGTGGAAAACAATTAGTTGCGTTATCTCTCACTCTGAGCCGAGTCTCACCAGAGCTTAGTTGTGGGCAGAAACTCTGAACTTGACAGGGAGCTAAACTTAGGTTAGTCTTCAGTTATTCCTCCTTTTGTCATCTACCCTGACTAAATATTTCAGCTGGCACTGGATGCTCTGTTTCGTCAGCGTTTGGCTTGTCAGCAACTAAATCAATAATTAAGTTAGGCAAAAGGCCCAGACTTCTATTTTAAAATAACTAGAAGGAATTGCAGTGTGTTTGTTCCAACATGACTAAGAGTCTACAGCCTCGCCAGCAGCTCAGTGCTGCTGTACTTAGCCACAGCAGTGCTTTGAAGTAAATACTAATGGTAGCATGCTAACATGCTCACATGATGATGCTAAGCAGGTTTAATGTTTACTATGTTCAGTATGTTAGTTTAGTACGTTAGCGTGCTAATATTCGATAATTAGCACTAAACACAAAGTACAGATGAGGTTGAAGGGGATATAAGTCGTTTTGAAGGGATTTGGTCATAAAACAAAGTATTGAACAAAGGAACATTTTGACCTTATGGTGGCGCTAGATGAAAATTAAGGAGATCATCAAAGTTATTACAAGTTGACTGGTACTTTGTTACTACTATTGTTTAATATATGAACTGTCTGAGAGTTTCTGCATTCAGTTTTGTTTATTACATTTTTCAATACGTGAATCCTTTGTATTTAATATGTCTGATATATCTGTGGTTTTTTCAATATTGTTTGATAGAAGCTGTGAGTATACTGAGTGTACTTAATATAGGTGGTGTTATTTTATTATTTGCCACATCATTCAATATAATCTATGTAACCTCTGTATAATTCACTTACCTTCTTCATGTGATATGTATAGTTTAATACAACTTTGAACTACTTTATTAATACCAGTGTCATTTACTCAATATATCATTATTGTATATATATGGTTTGCTATATTGTTCATTTATCTATTTAGTATTTTTTGTGTACTGTTTTATAAATTATGCTGTAGCTTCACCTTTGATAAGTTTTAGGATGCATGAATACCATAATTGAAAATATAAATCCATCAACGCTTGTCCATTAGAGATATTGTGCATGATGTCAATGTGTAATGGTTGTACTGCCTTTCGTTAATCAGTGTAATTTGCAAAATGCCACAAGGAAAGAAATGACAGTCACCCCTCCTCCACCCAAGCAAAATGTTATTAAAATCCAATCACTGGCATCCGAGATATTGCATGTGACATTTGGATGGACCGATGAGGGTCGATCCATAGTCTGTCACCTGATTTCATTGTTGGGGACAATTATAAAGTTGCACTAATCTCATTTCATGTCTTGGCTTATTGCGTGATAGCTAGGTTTATCAACTGCTCGGTGTCCTTGAGGAATGTTTTTACTATTTACCTCTGAATTTTTTTGATAGCAACAAAAACAACAAACGTGACAATCCACATGGCTTACTCATTGTCTGTCTCATGTGTGAAACCAAACACGCAGCTCACAGCATTGAAGTTTAGACATTTCAGAATCACCTTTGTTGTGTGAAGGTTATTGACTCATTCCTAAGATCAATGTGACAGTGTCTTTATGCACTATAAATATGGTCTGCCTTATTATTCACTTAGCAATCATGTTGGCTTGTAACTACTGAACAGCTGCAAAGAAGCTGATCAAGGTTCAGTTGAAACCAGCAAAGGTGAACCTTGAAAGTAAAGTGGATAAGCAGAGATTTCATACAAATCCATCAAACTGGGTTCTTCTTACAGGTAACTTGCAAGTCTTGAGGAGTTGCAGAATGAAGAGTGGCTCCAAAACACATTTGATTTAAAACTATACAGTAACTTAATTCAACTGATGACAGTGACTTCATTTTAAATTAAAAATTGTCAGCTGTAATGATCATGTAGTTTTAATCGTTTAAAACTTTACTGCTTTTGGTAAAGACTTTAAAGTCAGCTAATGGAATTTTGGAGCAATGACACATTCGTTTCAGACAAATTAGTTGTATGTTTTTTCAAAGTTTAGTAATTTAATTTTACTGAGTTAGAATTTAACTTAGATTGTCATAATTTACAACAAAAAAAGGCACCTATCTATACACATTTTGCTGTTACAGTCTTGTGGCTAATGCTAGCTGGGGTTAGCTAACCTTAGTTATGTTGTTGAGTTTTATCTTTTTTTTTTCTTGTAGTACTGTTTCACTTAGTTTTTAGCATGTCACAGACATTTTTATGGTTTTATATAAACTAACACCAGACGTACAACATGTGCATTGCCAGTAGATGCATTTGTCATTGTCTGTTTTTGGTTCTGGTCTGGTCACTCTCAGTCAGGTCTCAAAAGAGCTCAGGTTTATTCCAAAACAAAGGCAACCAACAAACAGTGTACAGGCACGCGGTTCTGTATGGTACAGCCTGTGTCAGAGTGTCTGGATGTCAGAGAGACCCACACGGCTTTACAGACACAGTAAGTACAACTCAGCCTGCAACAAAACTAGTTTACTTTGGCTTGCAATGTAATATTCCTGTTGCAAAATATAGACGTACATACTGTGCGATGATCATTCAAACTCTATCAGGCTTCTCTGTGTTTATCTCTGTAAATATATAGCTGTGTGCACTTGGGTGTAAAGAATGGAGTGCACATTTTGGAGTAAATGAGAACAAGTGAAGCAAAGGTATGAGTTGATAATCAAATTCTGATTCACCACACTGCAGTTGAAGTGCTTCAAAATTGGCATGAAACCTTTTCATGTGCCTCTTTCAACGAATCCCCCCTCTTAGAAACATATCTGTCCAAAAAAATTGATAATATAACAATGAAGTTGTCAAAAGCTAAAGTCCAAAGCTGAGACTTTGCTGTTTGAGTCTTGGTAGGGGCTCAGTCTGGTTATTAGTCAGCAAAGTCTAAGGAACACATCAGTTTCCATGAGTGATGCTTTACTTTGACTAACTAAGGGAACTAATGGTGCCTAGTATTAAATGAGAGTTTTTTGTGTAATATAGCACTGAAACAAGAACAATGCAGTCTAGTCTAAATTTAACAAGGAAGCAAAGAAAAAATTAATTCATATGAATGCATGTAGTAATAAGAATGTGATATTTTGTTTATCCCCTTAGGGAAAACAGTTAATGATCTATGCTAACACACACACACACCACAGATTGCACTTCTGCCAACACCAATTCTTCACTGATCTTCATTCTCACAGGAGATGTGGGTAGTGATTAAGAACGAATAGCTGTTTCTCATAATTTTAGAAATCTCTGTTTTTTTCCTCAATACGGTTTAGTTTATTCTTACTTAAACTTGGGCAAAAATGTATTCTTTATGTGCATTATCAGTTACACACCATCAAACCCGGTCACTCCAGTCTCCCCAGGCTTTTTGCTAGCAGTAGACTATGCTGAAATTGCAAAGGTACTCAGGCACCAAGATAGAGACAAGGACTGTACTTTGATAGGAAGACCCAGGTTGTGGCTTAAGTGTTGGTAAGAATCTACCCTGCTCAAGTGTACTTAAGCAAGACACTGAGGTGAGTTTGAATCTATTTTAACAATTACTGTAATAAAGTATAGAGCAATTTCAATGAAAAAACAAATACTTTCTGTAGTTACTTATTCTTTTTCATATTATTAAATTGATTCATGGAAAAGAACCCTCAAACTAAATTTCTGTTTGAGAGAATTAACTGGGTTTACACCTAAATATCCTTAAACTATCTTCTGTGCTGCTCCAAGAGCTCTGACTGCCTGAGTCTATTAAACTTCAGACTTAGCAGGGCCTGTCTGACAGTGGAGGGCAGGTGGATTTTAAACCTCTCTATAACCCTGTCAATGAGCAACTTCACTTCACTGTGTGTGTCTGCATGTGTGTGTGTGTGTGTGAGTGAGAGAGAGAGATAGAGAGACAGACGGAGAGAGAGAGAGAGCTGCTGTAGATGTGTGTACAAACGAGTTCCCATGTGCCAAGCATGCATGAGCATGACTCACCTCCAGTGATGGTCTGGGATTGCAGAAGAAGAAAGACGGGGTTGGAGGTTAATCTGAGGTTGGTACAGTTCATCAGATTCCTGAAGTGATGTGCGGCAGCAGCAGGAGCAGGCAGGTAGAGTCTGGAGAGCTGAATACAGAACCACGGCATCAACAACACACACTAATAGCAGCTATCCTCACTTTGCGAAAAGGTAAACAAAAACATGAGGTGTTTCTGACAGTTGGAGACATCATTAATGTTGTACCTGCTTCTTTGTTTCCATTTAAAAAGCAAAAAAACACCACCTAGCCATGTTTTCACTGCTACCTCGGCCTTTTTCAAATAGTTCATGGCTAGTATGCAATATTAATGAATTTTTGACAGTTTCTGCACAACAGAAACCATGCATGCCACCAGTAATGACAGTCTACAATAGATAGACTGTAATATGTAGATAGGCATTTTTTACTTATTGTGTGTGTTTATGTTAGCAATTTCAGCTCTGAAAGTGTATAGTTTAGGAGTAAGCATTATAACCAGGACAAAAAAAGAAGAGAAAGCGAAGGAGGAAATAAGATTTAAAAGTAATTTTTAGTTGAGTGATTACTAAATGACAAAAAGAAGAGTTGCATATTAACGTTACGATATCAACATTATACCTTCAGTGGAATTCCTTGTACAGAATTAACCTGTGGGTAAAAAAGCATTGGAACGCAGCTCAAACACTGTCAGCTTTGTGTGGCATTTTGTTGAGAGGGCATGCATTGTTGACAGTGACGGTGGGAAATGCAAAAAGCTATTCAGATTAAGAATGCTAAGCCTCCAGAGGCACAGCCTCTTCTGCCTCCATATGAAAAGACCCAGAGTGAGACCTGGCATACACTCTGTTGGATTACAGGGAAAAATGCCTTCCATCAAAAAAATGATTACAGCACCTCTTAGCCAATGTGCATGCAATGAGAAAGCTGAATGGATGAATAATTATAGCAAGGAGAAGCCGGAAGGAAGGTGAGGCAAAGAAAGAAAACAGAGGGATGGGGGAGGTAGGTTTGCCAAACAGGTATTTAAAGTCTGACATTCAGGAATTGTGCTGTATTCATGAACTGTATGGTTAGATATGATTTTGTCGCACAATAATGCATGCAATGATCAGTACACTTCCCTTTCATATTCACCCCAAGGCCTTTGAAAAATCTGAAAAGAAGAAGGAGAGTGAGTAAGTTTTACAAACAACAAAAAATCTTTTCATCACAAAAAAGCTCTATGAATACACTGAAGCCTATTTACAAAGAGATCAATGGAGCGTTCAAGTAATTCAGAAAACGTTGATGAATAGATGAACAAGGCTCATATTGAATTAAGATTTTTCTTCATTTTTATGTTTTGTTTACTTTCGGGTAGAATTGGTGCAATAAGGCGCTCCAGATACAATGCAATTCATGTTACAAAGGGAGCTCGATTTTATTGATTTCATTCTGAGTAAAATGAATAGCTCCACGTACGGTGCTGTTCACATTATGGTGGATGTAGGAGTGAGCTGGGAATGGCACGTAAGAGGTCTTCAGGTGTATAACTTCAAGGCCAGATTCTACAGTAGCACAGAGGTCAATTCCAAATTTGATTTCAAATATTCAGCACTGCTACCATAAATCAAGAGAACAGACTAATTTCAGTGAGTAACTACTATGTCTTGTCCTGCAATTATTAATACTTTTTTTCAATCTTTGGTCATGTTGATTGGGGTGTATTTACTGGTTCCATTAAAAAGTACATACATATTTCACTCCCACTGTCTTTTGTCAACTAGCTCAGTAGAAAATCACTTTTTATACATGATGGAGTGATTTGTGATGCTGTTTCTTTACTCTTTGGTTTGTTTTATTTGCAAGCAGAGAGCCAACTGGAGCCATTGGACTACTTTGAAAGACTCAATCCAAGATCACAGATAAGATTGGAGGGCAGACTACATACAATAAACATAATGTGACAGTTGGCGTGGTACGCTCCAGGTAGAATGGAATTTTAAAAGGGTAACTTAACATCCCTGACTATCTTGTTTTTGCTGACCCCCAGTGGTTTAACTTCTCACTTTACTGCTGTGATGTATGATTGTCCTCCAAGACTCAGTGTTGGGTGGGGTAACACAGGTGCAACAAAGCTAACTTGCTGGATGTGGATCAAAACGTTCAACCAGTAAGAGCAGTGAAAAGTTGCTTTTAAGCCTGGTTTTGTGTTACTGTTACAACTGGAGTGCTGTGATGGCCACGGCCCCATAGGGTAATATCCACCCAACTCACTCTTTACTTTAGTTTGCTTATCTACACAGATTCATTTCATTTGCAGGCAACCACACCAAACAATTACCTTTAAACAATTGACACTACACTGTTTGATTTGGAATAAGTTAGTTTTAGAAAATTGGAGACTGGAGAAAGCTCATCAGGCCAAACCATGTGCTGCTGTGTCATGGGGGGATTTGGGTTTAATTAGGTTGCTTTGTATTTAGTTGTAGTCTGCTTCCATTTTGTTTATCCCTTGTATGTCATTTGGTTTGGCCGAGCCAGTATATATGTGTTCGCTCATGTCAATATGTAGGGTCAGTTTTCTTTACACCTCAGTTTTTTTGTTGTTATATTGAGTAAAGTCATCTTTCCTTGACCTCTTTTATAGGCCTATGCATTAAGTTCTTGGTTTTATAAAAGTTCTTGCTTTCTTTGGGGTAAATTAAACCCTATTTCTAACCTACACTCCTGTCTTTTCATGCCTCACTGTTTGGTCCCTAACAAGTGCATGAAACATAAAAGTCAACAGTGGAGCCCAGCCAGTGGTGATTGTGTAAGGCGACACCAATAGCTTTAATTAAAGGTTTGATATAATAACATTTCGGTATATATTTTTGCTTTTTGTCCTTTTTTATTATTCTTTGATAATTAAAGAATAGCAACCAGCATGTGTGCTGAGCAATTTGAAGGAAAATGTCATAAATAAACCTTTCAGTGCTCTCTGGTGAATGAAAATTATAAAGTGTTTCTGAATGACCGTAATTTCTAATGACTTACTGGCTGACAAAATGCTGATATACACTGTACCTACAATAAGTTACATCGGGTGACGTATCAGCCTGGCCAATTAATCACTGTAGCCCCTTTTGTGACTTTTGTGATTTTTGAGGGTGGCTGCTGAGTTCATATAATTGCTCTATCTACAAATTCATGCCTACTCGGTACAAAATGCATGTCCAATTAAAAACAAAGAAATACGGCTACAGCAGTAATGACTTGGGTCGTAACAAGTATGAGTACATTTGTTGCAGTATGAATAGCACACATATTCAATCATTTTCCAAACACTAAACATGCAGAGTGCACCTCAAAGGACAGGAAGTGCACTTCCAGACTGCTGCGCATGTTTGATGAATAACATGCACGACTCCAGACTCACAATGTGTGAGAGATTAGATGCAAAATGTTCAGTAAATCAGAGTGTGGGTTTACGTCAGCAAGTAGCATCTATATTTTTGTATTGTCTATGTATTGTATCACATGATGTTGCTATAGAGAGTTGCACCCTCGACAATTTCCTCAAAAAAAAAGTCAGATTATTATTTTAAAACATGAAACATAAAGTTGTTGGCCATTCCTGCTGTGTACCAAAGGGCAATCAATACAACACTTCTGACTTGAGCCAAGTACACTGCTGGGTGTGTAGGTTGTTTGCTTACTCAAAAACATGACTAAGGGTCTAAATGAGGAATTGAGTTAGTTCAGGTGCTTCAGGTATTTTCCATATGATAAACAAAAAAAGCTTCAACATTTCACCCTTACCAGCTGGGGGACGCACCTTCAAAAGCCTGCTAGCATTGGGGCATCGCTCTACGGGGCAAGAAAATAACAGAACATCTTACACTCTCAACATCAAAATGCAACAAATGAAAGGCATGAAATTCTCTCTGAGAGGAGTGCCAACACTGACAGACCACAGCATCAGGTGAAGGTGCAACCAAGCTATGTATCACTGGTAAATACAGCTCCACTTCTCAGTCTAATGGAAGCCTTTCTAGCAAAAATGTTGTTTTTCTTTGCTTTAATACTCTTCTTCTTGATACACACCTATGTTCTACACAATCTGCTTGTTTTCTCACTTTCATTCCATCCTACACAAATCCCTCCTGTTTTTTTTCATATCAATCTCGCACTTCCTCTCCTATTCCTCCTCTCTCATCTGTTTCTCTCTCCCCTGCTTTGCTACAGTGTTTTGCCACTGCTCTTACCTTTTCCCCTGTAGGGCTGTGTGTCTGCTGTAATGAATTGTACTTAATTGCCTACTGGGACCCACAGCCTTAAATATAATTCTCAGGACACTTAACCTGGGTCACTATGAATGATAAACACACCTTTATAAATGGGCTTGGGCTTGGAGCAGAGAAGAAAACCATTTCTCTTTGTAAGCCCCACCACAGGTAGGCAAACACACACAATATACTGTACATGATCAGGGCAATTATTTCTATTTTTTAAATGAATTACAGCATCTTGGAATATACTTTGAGAGCAAACAAGATTATACATGTTGCTCTGTTGGCCAGCTTAATTATAAGATATTAAGTAAAACCAAATACAAAAAGTACATAGTTGGCTTTTTACAACCCTGCTGTCTTTTTGCATGCTCTCTTATCAACTTGCCATTTGCTATCATCCAGTCAACCGCTCATCATCTACCAATGTTGTGGGATTACCGTTTTTTTGGGGGGGGTTTTAACAAACTAAAAAAGACCAAAAAAAACAGGCACATACACACATGATTTCATCCAAAAACAACTAACTTTCAACTCCAGAAACTCCTTCAATCCAAAAATCACAAAAAAGTCATGCTTTTGTCTTCATACACCGGAAATTAAGAACACTTTGTTTTGAAATTTGCTACATACATACACACATTTGCTCAGCAGGACAATTATGAAAATTCTGTGATTCAAATTCCCCAATTTGAAGTTGGCTCTGTCACTAGTTATAAGAAACCAAAGTCTAAAACATGTGTTTCCTTTTGGTGTATCAAACACCCACCCCCCACCTCCTGCATACAGCTGTTGGGAAGTCCATCCTGTGTTTGTGACTTTACTCGTTATGACACTCATGCATAATAGAAAGCACAGCAGGCCCAGAGGAACTAAGGAGCATAGAAAAGGGGAACTGGGAGCAGTTAGGGTGTTGGCCAGTAGGTCGACATCCCATTTTGAGCTCATCCCCTCCTGCCCGTTCTCCTTCCACCTCAATCTGACACATTCTGCTAATGCAGAATGATCAAAGTAAGTGTAGCCCTTATGAATAAAAGAGTACCCATTTGTACATCTGTGGAAAGAGAGAGGTTCTATGTGCAAAAAAAAAGTAAAGCATTGGATTGGTGGGATGGCCATACTGGCACCACAGACCTCAGTCCCTGTGGGACCAAACCCAGAGGTCCCGCAATTTCTCTTGGCAACCAGTGCTAGAATCAATTGCTTGTGAAAATACATGAAAAAGACCATTCTGATTTAATGAAGTGATAATGATGATGACATTTAAATCTCAGTCTGACTCAGAAAAAACTCATACATGCATTTGTCATGAGAAGCCTGGATTAGGGCAACTCTCTCTTAATGGGTCATCCAAACAAATAAATCCATGGATTACAATTTATCCAGACATCAGCTGCACATGTTCTAACCAGAACAAAAAGATCAGACCATACAACTCCAGTATTCTGGAACATTCTCTGGCCTCAGAATACACTTTTGGTTTACAAAGCATCTGCTGGCTTGGCTCCACAGTACATCTCAGACATTCTGTCAGTTTATGACCCCAGCAGATCTCTCTGGTCAAAAGTTAGAAATCTCCTCCATGTACCTAAAGTACCCTACAAAGTATGATGAGATGGCATTCAGTATTTACACCCCTAAAGAATGGAACAGTTTGCCTGCTGAATTTAGACTTGCTCCAACACTGTGTTCTTTCAAAACCAAACTAAAGACCTTTTCACTCAAGCATTTTCTTCCTCTGGCTGAAATGAGAGGACAATAACTGGGTGGCAAAATGACCATCAGGCAGCAGGAGAGATTGTAGCGTAGAAGGGTGTACTGGGGATGCCAGGTGTCACTGTTGAGCCCTCTAAAGGTGTTGTGGGCCTATGAACAAAACAGCAAGGAGCAACCATCTGATGTCCCCCGTGAAGCTTCTACCCCTACCCCCACTGCTGGTTATGATTTACAGTCCATATAAACAGGACTGAATCACTGAGAGAAGAAACCTGTACTCAATTGATCCATCTGGAGTGTTGCTGCTGCTTACAATCCGATTACAATACAGGATTGTAAAAACAAGTCCTATGAACTCAACTGCAAACTTCATAATCGTCTCCAAAAGCAACATACTTGCATCTGTACAATAAAAGCCATTTATTCTTTTTTCAATGTCTTACCAAATGGTGCTTCCCCAGATAAACACCATTACCACGGCTTTAATTTCTTAGTCTTACCCTGAGGAAACAAGCTGAGGCAAGGAAATACTCTCTGATGTGATATGCCCAGCACAGATGCGTTTACAGTGTGTTATTAATCACAGGAAGATCATTTGCTCCTCCGAGCCGCCCAGGAGTTTAATTTCATTTGTTCCCATCGATTTAACGGCCATTTCAGAAACAGGGGTTGGTGAAAGGAGTGTAGGCTCAATACAAGCTATTGATCAGAAACTAAATGACCTTGTGTACACAGTGACCGTGGAAATCAACCAAGAGATGCAAAAGAAATTACATCATTCAAAGCTTGTCGTGTTTAACGTGGTGATGTTGGTCTGCTGCTTCACACGGTTTGTAACCACAGATGGACCAACGGTAGTAGATGCAACAACACATCCACACACATCATATACACCTGCCCACAGAAGCATCAACCCTCTCCTCCTGAGCGTAATTAATCTTTCTGTTAATATTCACGCTCCGCACCATTCCACCCCCCAGGAGCAATGTTGTGACAACCGATTGAATGCCGGCGAGTTATTTTCCATGCTTCCACTCATACCTGGCACAGGGAGTCAATTATGAACACCTTGCAACCTTTGGCCCTTTCGCACATGAACTACTATTCCCAGGTACAGCGCCACATCACAGCTAACTAGAGCCTAGGGGGGCCCTCGCTCTCTTGGTGCGCAAACAAACATTGTTTACACAAATTACAAGCTATAGGAGATGATTAACTACCCAGCTGAACCCAGGCTCTGATTTGGCAGCAGTCCCACAACACAATTTATGAGGTTTTGTGCATTTGTGTGTCTGTGTGCGTGTGTGTGTGGATGGGGGAGGAGGCATGGGGGTTAATAGAATAATGAGACTGCAATACTGTGAAGCCACCAAGCAGGAATTAGTGGCACTAAATGAACTACTCTTTTGTTTGAGGCCGTTTGATTACTTGGGTGGCAGCAGAGGGTGTGATTTCATTCACATTTCTAATCCTAATCTTGTTATAGTATACCCCCCCCCCCCCCTCCCTCTCTCACGTATGTGTGTGTGTGTGTGTGTGTGTGTGTGTGTGTGTGTGTGTGTGTGTGTGTGTGTGTGTGTGTGTGTGTGTGTGTGTGTGTGTGTGTGTGTGTGCGTGTTAAGTAGGTGAATGATGGATATATCTCGTTGCCTGGCTTACCTTATCAGCAGAAGGGCCAGTATGGGTTTCATCAAGAGGTTGATGAAGCTGGAGATACAGGTGGGCCAGGCAGCGTTGGGGAAAGGAACACCCACACAAAACAAGATTGGCTTGTCTTCCCAGCAAAATAAATGGTGTTGTTGAGGCTTAGATACTCAAAGAAGAGAAGACTGCTTTTAAGCTGCAACCCACTTGATAAGGGCTCCACTGTGATTAAAGAAAGGAAAAGGAAAAGGGAAACCGAGCTTAATGCAGTTCTCAGTGATGGAAAACTGCCAAGAACTTTATTATGTTGCATGCTTGGTTTTTGCAAGCATGTAAACATACTCCACAAGTCAATACTTTGGCGGAAAATGTATGGACATGCATTAACGTCAATATAATACATTTACTGACAAAAAATGTTTTGACCATAAGTTATTTCTCAAGCAAAAATTTCAAACATTTGCAGCTTCATGATTCTCAAATGTGACAGATTGCTGGTTTTCCCTGTTTTATAATAGTTGTAACATTGAGTACCTTTGGTTTTGTATTCATGGGTAGACCAAACAAGCAATTTAAGGTACACCTGTACACCTTATCAAATATTTTACTTTGCACTGTGTATTTATAGTATTCCTATAAAATGTAAAAATATGAATCACTAACCAAATTAGATTTGTAAATGGCATTTGTCATTATGCATGGACAAAATGTCCCAGAAATTGGGTAAGTATTCATGAAAGCCCAAGTACCTATGTTAAAAGATCTATCTATCCAATGATACTGCTTCTCATACAGTATGCTTAAAAATATAAACTGTGCAAGCAAACACTATATGGCCCATGGTAGAACACAGAATACCAAGGCAGTCTGGGATATTTTATACAGAGCCCTGGCTGAGATTGGAGCTATTCTTGCCAGCATACATCAAGCTGTCTGCTGTTCAAAGAGAAAATTTAATGCGTCATCTAGAAGTTTAGGGAGGAAAACCAAAAGTGCTCATTTGCTTCATCAGCTCACTGTAGATGAATGACTTTATGATCTCAGATAGAGTTCATTTCAGTGATCATTATCCCCTCTGCTACCTCTCCCTCACCTTTTTGGTATCTGTGCTACCACTGCCTCAAGACCTCAGATTGAAACAAACTGTTGTTGGGTAGTCTTACCAGCAATAATTTGTGTGATTTTTGAAAACAGACAATCCAAAAGTCATGCACCTTTACATAGAAAGGTGCGCAGAGATGTAATTGTAAGGCAGAATTTGAACTGCTTTCTAAACCCTCTTTAAAACTGCTGCCATCACTTTTCATGTGTACAACTGAGTGCCACACCACAATTTCCTATGAAGAGCAAACTGTCCAAAAGAGTGCACCCTTTTCACCACCTCTATCTTTTCTCTATCACTACATTTCTATTATTTACTTGTGTGGTGACTACAAAGACATTCAATAGACACGGAGAAACTTGTAAAGAGATCAAGGTGCAGTGTGATGTAGCCAGAAGGAGGCTGTATTTCAGTGTGGCCATTCGAACGGGTACGACCCTCACAACACAATCATTTCAAGTATACTGAACCCCTAGTGCTGCCTCCCAAGCATGCCAGTAAAGTATAGTGTGCTAAATGAATCATATAACTGTCTTGAGTGGGCTGTTTAAAGTTAAACATGTTACTCTGTCCTTCTTGCGCAGCCCTGTGTGTTTAAACCACCCCTGCTTGTTGATGATGTAATGTCAAGTTCTTTAAGGATAACATGTCCAATATTTCTCCCTGGATGCAAACAGGATTGATTTTCCTTGAATTACGTCACGATGCTCTCCCTCAGTCCTACACCCCTCCTCTTTGTTTTTTACAGACACATTCTACAAAAGGGTAAACTGAGAACATCTAGAGCTGTCATGACCCAGACCTAAAGCTGAAATCCAAGGTGTGACAGCGAAAAGAAAAGGCGTTGACACTGCTCTGTGGGGAGCTTTGTGTTTGTCTGATGCATGTCCTAAAAAAGTGCCTTTGATAGAAACAAACGGTGGCTTATAAAAGAGACAGTCTATAATCTAAGAAACCAGACAGGTGTTGGCTACTGGCACTATGTCTGTGCCAACCACTCCAAAACTGCCAGTCCAGGAAATGGAGAAAGAGCATTCGAAGAGAAGAAAAATGAAAGGAGGAGAGTTTTCAAAGAGCAGACAAAAAACAGAGGAGACAGAGGTAAGCAGAAAGATGAGAAAGTCAAAGAAATGGGGACTGGGAAGAGGCAAAGAAAGTCAATAGGAAGAAATTAATTTAAAAAAGAGGAAGAAAGGTGTACAGCAAACTGGAACTGGTTGGGGTAAAAGGCAAAGAGTGAGTATATGAGTGAATGAGTGAGTTAGAGTAAGACAAAGACTGTCGCACTTCAGCTGACACGATGTCTCTTCATCTTGTCACATGGATAGAGAGGCCTGGCCCGGGGAATTGGGAGGAGTGGAAAATGTTGGATCCCAGGCCCACAGTGCCCATCACTGTCACTCATGTCTGGCTGTACAACACATTCTGGTGACATGAAGAGATCCCCTGAGTCTGAAATGGGACAAGAGACCTTCTTTTTCCCCCCTCCCCTCCAACCCAGACTGCTTCCAACCAGGCCCCTCTTCTGTTCTTCCAAGTATTTCTGTTACATCCTTCTCCTAACTCCATTCTATTTAATTCAACCTGTTCTCCAAAGTCACCCCAGCATTTATAACAGCATCATTTCAGACTAAAATTTAAATCATATTAAATGAGATTGGCTTAATCAGTGTATACATCCATGGAGAGAACGCACATTTGCACAGGGCTTTTGAGAAGTGTTCAACTTTGACACGTACCAACAACCAGTTCCAAAAAGCCTTGATAATGTTGACCTTTAAAGGGAAAAGAGAGACCCAAATAAAACAAAAACTGGAAGAAGCATCACTTGCTGTATGTCCAATTTCTCCCTGATCTCCCATAGTATAAACTACTCCACCATGGAGATGAATTTCACCACACTTTTTGGTGTGGCTGGGCACTTAAGGTGTTCTCAACTGAAAGCAAAGTGAACTTTCCCCTGTCTTTATTTAACAGACAATGTACCAACTGTTTAGACATTAACTATAGCTGTTAGGTACGGTCACTAGCAGGCTGTTTTTGCAGTGTCTCTTAGTTTGTGTGACAGCTCAAACTGACTGCTCTCAAAACTTGCCAAGAACTCCCCTTCTTTGTTATTTTCCTCCAGACCCCTCTCCTTTTTCCATTTGTCTCTGCTTGTTCATGAAATTAAGTATGTTTTCGTGACTTTTGATGGAATTGTGTAGCTGTTAGACCTCGAACTACATTCTAATTTCCCTTCCTCTTGATATTATTCTCATATCTCTTTCTCTATGGCTCTGAGAGCTCTGCCACCCTTGCTTTTTGGCTTTGCTCTCCCTTTTGCAATTTCAGCATGCCCATTTTCCCACTTGCCACTCTACTTTGTTGCCTTTGTGCTTCCCTGTCTGCCAGCCTGATTGCTTTCCTGCCTGTATGCTGTTGCTGTATGTCTGCATGCCATGTTGGAGGGTGCAGCTTGATCCATCAAACGGCAGGCAGTGACAACTTGAACAGGATCTCAACAGCTCCTCTTGCTGTGCTGTCCTCACACGTGTACGTGCGGATGAATGCACTTGTAAGCATGCAGCGGCACTCCTGCGCCTATGTGCACCTTGTTTAGAGCGGCTGTGATGTTCATTCGGGTCGAGCAGTGGCTCCAGCCTTATTAGAGAACCACTAGATTGAAGGAACCAGACTCGACCCCCGAGAGCAGGAGAAGAGGGGGAAGGCGGGTGGGGAGTGCAGCCAGAGTAAGACCAGAGCGAACAGCCACATTATCACATTTCCTGCCGCTATTTTCCAATTAGCTCACTATCGATCAGCTCGCCAGCCTCTTGACGCACTGTGCCTTTCACCGACTGGGCTTGAAGCCACTTTCTGTCCAAGTTGTGTCGAGATTTCACTACACAGCGGAAGTGGACAAGTGTGCTTTCCTGGGAAACCATCCAGATATGCTGGGACGGCAGAGCTGAATCTGTCTCTGATATCCCCTCCTTACCGGTCTTTACAGCGAAAGGTGGGCAATCTACCAATTTTTGTCAGATAAATAAAATAAGAGAGTATCACATATATATTTGTTTTTAATAGAAGTATATAAGCAAGTATATTGTCTGGAAATGGATGACAAGAACTCAGCTCAAGGGTGATCATGAGTTGAGTATGAGGTTCTAAATAAAGGCACCACTTCTTGTACACCATACCTGGCACTCTCTCTCTCTGAACAAATCCGCTTTTACTGATGATGTGTTACAACAGACAGAGATAGACACATTTGATGTCCATGTTCTGCTCCAGAGAGGCTTTTTCCACTGGTGTCTCTGGAAAAAAGACTATGACACCCTGATTCCTCTATCAGCTCTCAGCATGTGTTTGTGAATGTATGTCTGCACCCATGAGTGACAGGGGAAAAGAATAAGGGAAGGTTAAAGCCCCAGTGATAAAAAAAAAAAAAAAAAAAAAAGGGATTGTGCTGATGACCCCATCACACTATGAGGACAGCGAGTAGAGGGGATGGACTGTGGCTCTGATCTCTCTCTGAGCTCCCTCTTTGTATATGTCTCTTGTCTGTTCTGTCTAGACTGTACACTACATATTGTTAAATGTTGTAAAGTAACTCTGTCTACCACTGAATCTTATGCAGTACTAATAGATTATTTTTGGATAGATCTTGGCCACTTAGGGGTAGTGAAACAAGCTGAAAAACATATTATTGCTTTATAATAAAGATGATATGGCAAATATGTTATTCAAAAAGTGCCTGTTACAGACATAGCATTAGCATAATTGAAAGTCCAATATTCACTTTTCAGTTTTTCTCTGATCTACTCTTCACCAATATTTGTCTCTTAAGCTTTCTAAATGCTCCAATATTTTACTAACTTTGTCTTGTTTTTAAAGTTGTTTCACTCCTTTCCCGTACAATTATTCATACATTATAGATATAAACATGTTAATTAGAGCTGCTTAACGAGCTAAAGCCTAGCTTAACCTAGCGTAAAGACTGGAAGCTAGCAGAAACAGCTAGCCTAGCTCTCTCCAAAGTACATTCCACCTATAGAAGCACCTCTAAAGCTCACAAATTAAAACTCTGTATCTCATTTGTTTAATTCATGCACAAATAAAATGTAAAAGTGACAAATTGTGATTCCACAGGTAGATAAGTGCTATAACTATTTCTGAGCACACAGCAGTGGAGTCAGGCAAGCTGTTTACCCGTTTCCACTCCTTATCCTAATTTAAGCTAATTGCCTTGTGGCTCTAGCTCCACACTTAATGCACAGACATGAAAGTGGAATATATATTCTTATGTAACTCTCCAAAAGAAGCAAATAATTGTTATGCCCAAATTGAACTGTTCCCTTAAGCAAAGAGAACTTGCTTTAAAAGACCCTGAAGTGAAGTAAGGCTACCTAAGTTTTGCTACTGATACCTAAAGTTTTACTATTACTACATCTATGGACACATTTCTGTTACAGTACCAACAAAGTTGTGAGGTTCAATACCTAACTGCATTAATGACACTTTTTAAGATTTATTTTTTAAAATGTGTTAATTAAAAAGTCCTCATAACAGGTACATTTGCATTTGAAAGTGGTAAAATAAAACAACAGCAAACACTTGGGTTCCTCCATTGTTTTCCAATATAATGAATCAATAGTGTCTGTGCTATTAATGTGATGGACAGACAAACAAAGGCATGAATGGAGCCCAAATCGATGGTTCCCCCAGACACACAGTCATACACAATTTCATTATGGAGAGCGCATTTATCACACCACATTAGCAGATTTTCTACACGTTTCCGGGAAAACAGGATTTGAAAAGTGCTTGAATAAACAAATGAATCATGATGTTATCTTGCTGTTTAATGTAGAGTACCTTTGTATGTTTTGCAGTAGTGTCACAGCATGAAGCTCATGAGCATGGGAAACAAAAGCTCCTGTCAGTAAGGATCTGGTTGTGTGTCCTGAACGGGCTGTGCCCTCTTATCTGAGCTCAGCAAAAGTTCCTATCGATTGGCCCGCTGATTGTGCGTCTGTCAGCCTACCTGTCCAGCCCTTCTCCCTCTCTCCTCCTCCTCACCTCCCTCCATTCACCCCCCCTCCTCTTCCCTGCCCAAGGCCTCATTGATCAGCCGTGCCCTGGCTCCTGCCCGCTGATCAGTCAGCTTGATGTCTTTTGTGTCTGGGTGAAGTGAATAAACTATTGGGCCAATCGAACGGGAAGCGTAGGGGCCAGCAGAGCTGGCGATTGGCCCTTGAATGCGAGACTGAGAAGGACAGAGAGATGTGAAATGAAGAGAGGAAGGGGTGATAGAGGAGAGGAAAGATGAAACGGTGGGATTGGGATGAGAAGAGGATGAGGGCAGCCAACTGTCAGTTCTCAGTAAGATGAGAGGAACAGCACATAAAAGGGTGGAAAATAAAGAAATGGTCAAATAAGACATGAAGGGATTGGAAGGTGGCACCTCCCATGGGGTGTAAGTTCACAGAGCTCAGCAGGCCTCTCCCACCAAGGCGGGAGCACAACATCCATCTCCAATCCACAGGACTGATGACAAGCTCCACAGATAAACACTAGAAGCGGCATCCAATCCATCTTGAGACTGTCAGCGTCCCAGCGCTTCTTCACAACTGTGGACATAGGGAATAATTGCGTCCATGAGGGTGCATAAATTATCCAGTAGTTGTGGCAAATCCATAGGCAAGTGGATGAAGCCTGAGCACGAGGATCAGCGCCTCTTAAATTTCTGAGCAGAGCTTCCAAGATTCAGATGGGCCAGATTGATGGGAAGAGGCCAGGATAAACCATAATTTCCATTTCATCCCTGTCAATAAGCATTTGATGATGGAGGATAAAATAGGAGGAGAGAATTTGCTATTATAATAAGTGAGGCGTTTATGATGATATTTTGTAGCAAGGTGACAGAAAATTGCACTGATGGATGCACAGATGGATGATGTGATTGTGCCATAATGTAGACAGTTGGTGGAGGAAAATATTGGTGGTTATCAAAATAGATGCTAACCCGAAGTAGCACTGCATGAATGCATTTATTCACATTCAGACAGTTCCAAGAGCATATGATTCATTTTGGAAATGGCAAAAAGAGGTAATGCAACAGTTGTTTTTGTTTTGATATTCCCCAAAGAAAAAGAAGAAAAATCTCCATGCTGGGTTATTCTTTTTCACTTCACAAATAATCCGAGCACGAAGTCCAAGTCATGCTCGAGCCGACTCATTACCGCCGCCTGCTATGACAGCAAATGCATTTCTAATCAGGCTTATAAAAACTGAACACATAAACAAACATTTACCCTGTTTGGAAGCCCCTGGTTTGCTTGGGGATTGGTGCATTTTCTTTCTGTCCTCCATGTTTTCAGTCAATCGGTCCTTAGATAAAAAGAGCTTAGAAAGATTATCCCCCTGGCTTGCATGCCATTATCATTAATCAGTGTGTTATTGACTGCTCTGTCCTTTCCTGTTTCAAGTTCAGGCCTCCCTTAATCCACAGATTTTGCCCAGAAGACACACACTCAACTCCGGGAGGCTCAGTGCAGCTTGAACCATACCTACCCTTGCAGGCACCAATCGATTTGCAGCGAGCCCTCTCCCACCTACCAATCAAAAGGCCCAAACATTGTGACTGGTGATGTAAATTCCCCCTTACAGCACCTAGAGACTCATTTTGAAAATCTGCTACAAAGGCCCGAGGACTTAAAGCTCAGGATCTGTCAATTTTTAAATGTAATCGAATACTATGAGAAAAAACCTAAGTGATTTGGGAGCAGTCATGCAATAAAGATTCACTAAGCTCTGAATTTGTAGAATCGTATATAATGAGGGCTCCTTATTCAGAATTTTATTTTAAATATTAAAAACTTGTCAAACTTGAATTTTTTTTTAAAGAGAAATATATATATTTTTTAAAACACACACACACACTTAAACAATCAAATTTAGAGTGCAAACACCTTTCTTTTACTTAGAAAGACTGTGAAGGATAATTAGCAGCTAAATTCCATTCCGTCCACTTTATTCTCTGCACGTTCTACTACCAGGAGATTTTCTGGGCTATGTTCATTGCAAGAGGCTGCTGTTAACCAGTGATTCCCAACAATGGGTACTTGTGCCCCGAGGAGTACTTACGAGGTAGCTTACTGTTGTCAGGAAGTATATGGAAAGATGGGGGATAGCTCAGCTAATTTAAATACATTTCAGGATTTGATTAAGAAAATTCATACTGACATAAACATATCAGTATCACAAATATGGATACATGATTGAAATACTAAAATCTATGTATGTATCAACTATGATTGAATTAGCTAAAAATAATGGAAAAACAATTAAAATAACTTCAAAATGGTTCAAAAATCTAACGTATGAATGGTTCAAATATTTAGCTGAAAGTAATAACTAAATGATAACATAGATAACCTAAGTGTTGTGGATAAATGGTTAATATAGTTAGCTAAAAGTAATGGATATGTGCCCAAAATAGATACTTTAAAACTAAATGAAGTAGTTAGCAAAATGTAATGGATATGTTTAAAAATAGATAGCTAAAAACTAAATGGTAGCTAGCGAAAAGTATTTAATAAATTGTTGAAATAATTTTAAAATGGTCCAATTAGTTAGCTGAAAGTAATGAATACATGGTTAAAATAACTAGCTAAAAGTAATGGATACATGGTTGAAATGTCCAGCTTCTACCCCTCTCAGTTATTTGTAGTATGAGTAAAATATTTACCAAGGTGACCTACACAGTGACAATTCAACCATATGAAAACAATTACTGTATAAATATTCACTTTTTACAACAAATGAACATGACGGGTGGTGCCATTGAAGGTGTCTTTGATGTCATCTAAGGTTATGGAAATACCACAGCTGTAGACTACTGTGGTCAGTATCTTCTTGGGATTTATTAGTAAGAATCTCAATCAATGAATACTTAAACATCATCTACATATCAATATCAAACACCCACTAATCCAAAACTGATCATAGTACCAACGCTTAACTGTTACACATGAGACATACAGATATGATGTTTGAGTACCCATAGCCTATCTCTAACACTTGGAAATATATAAAACGACAATCATCATCAACATTAAACAAAGTGTTCTTGAGTGAAATGCTGAACTCACAGCAGCCCACCCGCTGCGTGTTGCTCTGTAGTTCAAACTACAAAATGTAAAACACGCAGTCACAGGCATTACCCTCCGTTTCCAAGCCATACCATGGGAATTGATGTTGCCAGGCATGTTTGTGCTGAAGTACAAATCATGCTGTCAGTTTCAGCGCACCTGTCAAAGAAGCAAGACATCAACACAGCCAGACGGCGACGACAGGAAGCACACTGACATAGCATGAGTCAATGGGGAGGGAAGTAGCCTTGAGCGGTGATTGGAGAAGTGTTTGTGTATTAAAAGTGTGCATATGTGCATTTGTGTTGCTTAAGCTGTGCCCGCACTGAGTCGTGTACTGTATGTGTGCCTGACTGGTTGTGCTGTGTGTATATTTAACTATGTGAATACACACATCACACAGACACACATCACAGGCTTGTATATCCATCTGTAAATATGAGCTGAGCCTGATCAATAATCTGAAGCAAAGAGAAGCTTAAGGCATTACCACATTAACTCTGCACTGTCAAACTCTATTGTCACCACACCTCCCTTGTGTTCCAGTGTGTGCGCTTGCGTGCTTTATGTGCACAAGCATGACTGTGTGAGCATGCCTGCAAGAGTGTTTGTTTATGGGTAAGGCATGTTAGCTTAACTGTGTTTGTGTGCACTCGGCTGTGTGTGTGCCTCTGTTTACGTTGTTTAACATACGTTGGCTGAGGTCGTGTACGGTCCAGGCTTTCCCTTCGCTTCCCGCTGTTGACTGCAGCTATTTACTGACTGTGCTTTACTGACACATACAGCCTGGTCAAACAGATAGAGATAATCTATGCAAATGTAACACAGTGTTTTCTCAATCAAAAGCTATTTAGCTGCCTGTGTATCTTCCTGTACGTGTTCATTGAGAGTTCCCAGTGGACTTCCTGTGGTGCTGGCTTGGTGATATGAGACTGATTAAAAACATTACAAAGTAGTTTGTTTAGAAGCGAGAGCGGCAGACAAATTTGTGTTCTTTCTAACGTGCATTGAATGCAATATCACAAGGATGTCGGGATCTTGTTTCTTAATTTGTTTTTGAGTTGTCAGACACAAATCTGCAATAAAGATTTATGGAAGAAGAGAAGTTAAACAGTGAGTTCAGGTTTTTTCAATCATTTATGCTAGAGTTAGGGTAGTATTTCTCCTGTCCTTTCTTGCTGTTAAAATAATCCCTTCATAGAGTGACTACACTGTAAAAAATGAGGAACACAATTCAGTCAACCAAATCAAGTGAGGTGCCCACCTGAATAAAGGGCGAAATGAATAAAATGTATGAATAGTACTGCGTTAACTCGAGAGGGCACCAGCAGAGGGCGTACTCTCAGCTTTTAAACTGAGGTCACTTTAGGATGAACCATTATTGACAGGAAGACTCTTTCTTTTAACGTTCATATGGGCATGTGAATGTTGTTTAAATAAATATTTGCAAAATCTGGTAATTTACTCCATAAACATCAGCAAGTTGTGTTTCTTTATTTTGGGGGAGTTGTTGGCACTATTTTTTGGCGACCAGCAGTTGGAATGGGAACTTCCCACATACATTCCCATGAAACCTAAACTTGTTTTTACATTTCTATTTGTGTATGAATTGAACTAGGTTACACGTTACTCCCTGCTTCCAGTCTTTATGCTAAACTAAGCTGATTGCCGCCTGACTCTAGCTACATACTTACAGTGCAAACATGAGAGTGGTATCAATCTCCTCATCTACCTCTCGCCTAAAAAGTGCATACATTTAGTTCACAAAATGTTGAACTATTCCTTTAAGACAGCTTCGGAAAAGGCTGGACCTGTCCTTTTATAGGGCCGTTATCAATAATAACTTTCAACAGCAGGTAATTTAATCAGCTGAACTCAATGAACACCATGATGCTTACATGGTAAATGGATTTTGGTGAATTGCACTGGCAGAGCCTGCATGATTAGCACTGTTCACTAAATAGCAGGGCGCAAAATTAATTTTTTGGTGCACCTGCCAAATGGCTGGTGAATGTTTTTTTCTACCAGCCACTCAATAGATTACCATAGTTTTTTGGCTGGTGAATGACGAAAATCTACCAGCCACTTGTATTTGGCTGATGGCTGGTGCTAATTTTGTGCACTGCTAAATAGCAATCCCCTTGTGGAGCAATTTTTTCTTTTTAAACAGCTTTTAAGTATTTAACGCCAAGTGGAAAATGTCTGGTATAATTTAGTCTAACTCACGTTTTCTGTCAACCTTGTGCTTCAACCATCATTTACACATAAAGGATTTAGCTGTCATAGTCATCCTGGGGGATTTTCAGTGATTTAGCGGAGGTTCGGTGTCATGCTCAGGGGCACTCGGGGGCTATGGAGGTATCTAAATAGTCTCAAATGTGACTTTAACAGTAAGGACACCCTGCCACATGTGTGTGTCTCTTCATACCCTCGCTGTAGTCTCGTCTCTGCCTGAAACTCATCAACACAGTTCCTTTGTGCACGCCAAAAATCATTCGTGCCCATCCTACTTTCTATGCACATCCCCTCTCCTCAACACAAGGCTGAGCTCAGAGCCAAAAACCTGCCTCTCCCAACCCCCCGCTGTCTCTAACCCCCCACCATTTTTCTCCCTCCGTCTCCTTGCCCTCCTCTCCTCTCTCCCTCTCCTCCTCTCTGCTACAAACTCCAAAGTCTCCTAATTCCTGTCATGCTAATTGGAGCTGACAGACACAGCTAATTATGCACAGATAATCTGCTGCATCTGACTAATTATAATTCCCATTAGCTGCCGATAACGCTCATTAGATTAACTTTCTCCAGGAGAAATTGGAAATAATAGGCTGGGCTCGACGTTGCATCTTTTTGGTAATCACTCGTAGGGAGGTGCGTTTGGCAGAGAGGGCCGGTGTTTGTTTGGTGTCGAGAAGGCAGGCTGGTTGCTTTCGATGGCCGCGGTGGACATGGATACACCGTCTGAGCCAAATGATATCTGATATATCTTGACTGCTGCAGCTGAGATTGAAAGAGACAGGAAAACCGCCGAAAGGGGGGAACTGCGACACGTGGCTCCATGTAAGGTCAGAAATAAAAACAAATGAAGCTTAGCGAAAGTTCAGTCAGAAGACTCTAAACATACAGGCATAACTGGTAAACTTCTGCCTCCTTCAAGCATGCTCATCTATAACCTAGATTTCTATGTCTAGGGCGTTATTCCAATTGTTGCTAGTCACCTGTCAATCTCAGCAACCAATAGCAAATCGCCACACTTCAGCCTGAGCCTATCATCCTGTAGCGGTCCGTTTAAATGTGCCTCTCTCCCTTTGCTTCAGTCCTGTCATACAGCTGTTCCTGCGCCCCATCTCCCCCATTCTCTACAGGATCTGCAGTCTATTCCCATCTGCCATCTTCTCTTCAGTCTCATTAGCAATCACCATCACCAGTGTCTGGACTTCATGGGGGATCTACATATATATGCAGCCGTTCAGAGATGATTCCTCATGGAGTTCAAGCGCCAAAGACTTTGTCATCACTAAGATTTTGTTCATTACATATTTACAATAAATATCTTTCTATTTACTTGTCTCTCCTGATTGAAATAAATATGGTTGAAGGCACTTGTAAAGACAGTTTTGGAAGTGGTGCGCCAGCTCTGTCACACTGGTTCTTGAAACTGAATTATGTAGTTAGTAAAAGAGAAAAAGAAAGAAGATGATGATGAGCTGTCTGTGAGCTGAAATATAGCACATACAGCTCTGTGGATGATAATGGTCATGGTAATCACACATGTACAGTAGATATCTATGATGAGTCATGAAAGTTCAGGCTGGAATCTCATAGCCTGCAGTCCATTAGCCCACTCTGTGGCACAATCGCTATAAACCACCAATCACACCGCTTTCCCTGAACAGAGCAAACTATTCATTTGTTGCCCACTCAGTCTGCTGCTGTGTAATCCGCCAACCTGATCTCTCAGAAATACATGAAGTAACCACGACCTCTTAACACTAAATCATGTGGTGGTGGCTTGTTATGTGTGAAAATCACAAATATCTGGCGCGCAGGCGGTCGAGTGGTTAAAGCGCATGCCATATACGCAGCCGACCCCAGTTCAACTCCCGATCAGAGGTCCTTTGCTGCATGTCACACCCCTGTTGGTCTACTGTTAAATAAAGGCGTCTATGCCAACAAAATCTATAAAAAATAAAAAATCACGAATATCTGTGCTGTCCAGAAACATTACAAATTACTGTTAAAAAATTATGTTTTATGATGTGACAACACTGTAGTTAAGGTGTGGTTAGGTTTAGGCACAAAAAACACTTGGTTGGGGTTAGGGAAAGATCATGGTTTGGGGTAAAATGATTACTTGAAAAGTGAAGTTACTACTTCCTCAAAGTTACTGTAGGCAGCTTTCATAGTCATTGCAGCAGTACACACAATGATAATCGTAGTCACAGTTTTTAAAAAACTATCCTGACTCACATTTGGAATCACTTTCGATTGTCAAGACCCAAGTCCCGCCCACGCCCTACTTCTGATTGGCTATTGGCCTATTGTTATTGTGGTTGAGAGTGAAAGCTGCGCTTCTCTTGGATACAGAGAAATGTCTGTTAGATCTGAGCGAACCCCTTTTTTTTCACAGTCACGCCGGTACGCCAGAGATCCGGCACAGCGCCGGAATACTATCAGCCATGTATTCATGTGTCT